>NW_007062047.1:148539-184106 GCF_000164805.1 Carlito syrichta
GAGGAGGAAAGGAAGGAGGGAGGGGGAAAGGAGGGAGGGAGGGGGAAAGGAGGGAGGGAGGAAAAAAGGAAGGGAGGAAAGGGAGGAGGGAGGGAGGAAAGGAGGAGAGAGGGAGGGAGGGAGAGAGAGAATGGTAGGAGGAGGGAAGGAGGGAGAAAAGAAGGGAGGGAGGGAAGGATGAAAAAAGGGGGGGAGGAAGGGAAGGAGAGAGGGGGAGGGAAGAAGGAGAGAGGGAAAGGGAGGAAGAGGGAGGGAGGAGGAAGGAGTGAGGAAAGGAAGAGAAGAGCCACGAGGAAGCCCTCCTCCCATGAAAGCATCCAAGCCAGGCTGCTTCTGCTTCCTTCCGGCTACTACCCAGGAGCCACTACCCAGGAGTCAGCTGAAGCCCTGCTGACCCATGTCCTTCCTCTGCTGGTTTCAGCAGGCACCCAGGGATTCCTTTGTTCTTTCTTTACTTATTTATTTGAGTTGGAGTCTGAGACCCAGACTGGAATGCAGTGGCACAATCACAGTCATCCCAGCCTCGACCTGCTGGGCTCAGGTGATCCTTCCGCCTCAGCCTTCCAAGGAGCTGGAACCACAGGTGTGTGTCACCAAGCACAGCTAATTTTTCAATTTATGGTAGAGACGTGGTCTCACCAAGTTGCCCAGGTTGGTGATGGTCTCGAACCCCTGAGTTCAGACAATCCTCTTGTCTCTGCTTCCCAAAGTGCTGGGATGACAGGCATGAATGCCCAGCAATTCCTTTGTTTTATCAAACTCTTTGCCTCACAACAGTTGCTGCCTGGGTCACACAAGCGCCTCTCCCCCCCAGGGCAGGAGGTCCCTTTTGGCAGGGACACAACAGCCCAGGCAGAGAAGCAGGTCCCAGACACCGTTCTCCTACTTCATTCCTGCACTTGGTCCCTGGGACCACAGCCCAGATCTGCAGCACCCCATGCGTGTAACTGTACCGGGCTGCCTCTCACTGGTTTTGCTGTTAGATGGTGTCAATATATGCAGGGGGATGCCCCCCCTAAAAGTGATTTATTTATTAAAAATGTGTATTGATTCTTACATGTTTAAACTCCAGTCACCTTCAAAGTTATTTTAGTTCGATGCAGCACACTTGTTGAGATGCTTATTCCACTGATCAAAACAGTTCTTGAACCCATCAACTTTGATGCCTTTCAGTGTTTCTGCTATTTTTGGTTTGCCTCTCCCATGTTGGCAAAATGTTTCCCTTTGAGGCCTTTTTCATCAGGGAAATAAAAAAAACTTGTTTGGGGCAAGATCAGTTGAATAAGGAGGTTGGGGAATGGGGGGGTCATGCTATTTTTGGTCAAAAACTGATGAACACTCAGTGAGGTGTGGGCAGGTGTGTTGTCACGGTGGAAAAGTCAGTCACCTGTTTGCCACTCTGGATGGTGTGCAAATCATGATGAAACCTTCTCAGAACTTCCAGACTAAAACTTTGGTGGACTGTTTGATCCAAAAGAACATATTCTGAATGTGCTATAAGGGACCTGCACTCCAAAAGATAATTCCGGTTTTTGGTTTTTTTTTTTTGGATTGCCCCTTGTATTTGCATCAAATTTCCAGAAAAAAAATGTGCACTCAGAACAGGGAGAGAGTGAAGCAAAGGTGCCACCCACCCTATGAGACCTGGAGGGGATGGAGACAGTGCTCTCGTCAGGGCAGGCCTCTGGTCTCTTCTGATCAGTTTGACCCTCTTATTATAGAGGCCACAAAGCCTCTTCTTAAAATTGCCCACAGCAGAATGAGGCCCTCCACCCTGGCTTTCAACACCCAGCAGTTCAGCACAGCTGGACTTGGGACTCAAGGGACGTCACGAGTCAGGATCACCTTTGGACTGGACTTTCCCCAGGAAGAGCATGCTCTTGGGAGGGAGCTTGTTGTGACCAAGTCCAGTCTCATCTCCACAGTTTGCGTAGAGCAGCAAGGAGAGCCCACCACTGGGTCCCTCGGCAGAAGCGTGGATTGGTCCCAAAGAAGCGTGGATTGGCCCCAAAGGGCCTGCCTGGGGTGCTGTCCCTGCTGCCCTGGGGTGCGGCCCCTGCGGCTCTGGAGGAATGCTCTGACTGGCTCTGTCTTAGTTCACAGTCAGCACAGGAAGCTGAGGGTGTGGTCAAGCCCTCACATCAGCTGCAGGGGCTGCGCATGTGGAGGGGGAACATTTCCCAGGAGAAAGGAGGATGCCATCATCCTGAGAAGGCTGAATGAATGCTGGCCAGACCAACCGAGTCAGTGTCCAGTTACCTGACACGAATCTCTTCATTCACAATAACCAGGGGGCCGGGTGCAGGGCTTACACCTGCAATCCCAACACTGAAGGGGTGGTGGGAATCACGAGGTCAGAAGTTCAAGACCAGCCTAGGCAACATAGAAAGACCACCCCCCATCTTTTTAAATAACAATAAAGAAAAAAATTATTAATAGCTGGTGTGATAACTCATGCCTGTAGTCCCAGCCACTCAGGAGGCTAAAGCGAGAGGTTTGCTTGAGCCCAGGAGGTTGAAGCTGCAGTGAATTAAGATTGTGCCATTGCTCTCCAGCCTGTGCCACAGAGCAAGATCCTATCTCTAAAAAAACAAAAAATGGGCCAGGTGCAGTGACTCAAGCCTGTAATCCCAGCACGTTGGGAGACCGAGGTGAGAAGATTGCCTGAGACCAGGGGTTTGAGACCAGCCTGGGCAATTTGGTGAGACCTTGTCTCTACAATAAATAAAAAACAAAAAAATTAGCTGGGTGTGGTGGCATGTGCCTGTAGTTCCAGCTACCTGGAAGACTGAGGTGGAAGGATCGCCTGAGCCCAGCAGGTGGAGGCTGCAGGTGGCTGAGTGTGCCACTGCACTCCAGCCTGGGCAACAGAGTGAGGCTCCGACTCAAAAAATAAAAAATAAATAAATAAAAACCAAAAAGTGTCCAGATAATACAGGCACCTGGGTGGACAGTGAGTAGGACTATGTGATCGGCCAGGTCGAGGGTAGGCTCTTGACCAGTGCAGGCCTGTCTTGTTCCAAGGATTAATAGGGCCAGGCCCTAAGCCCATGGGCTTTCCCTGCTAACCTCCATGGCCTGGCAAGCTGAGTTCTCACCAGTCCTCAGCAGGCTGTTCTAATGCCTGCACTCAGCTCTAGTGTGTTATTGCTCACTGGCTTAAAGGTTTCCTTTATTTATTTATTTTTTTGAGTTAGAATCTCACCCTGTCTCCCTGGCTGGAGTGCAGTGGCACTCTCATGGCCACCTCAGCTTTGACCTGCTGGGTTCAGGCAATCCTTCCGCCTCAGCCTTCCAAGTAGCTGAAACTACAGGCGTGCACCACCCTGTCCGGTAATTTTTTGATTTATTGTAGAGACAATGACTTGCCAAGTTTTCCAGTCTGGTCTCGAACCCCTGGGTTCAGGTAATCCTCTCGCCTCTGTATCCTAAAGTGCTGGAATTATAGGCATGAGCCACCGTGCCCAGCTGAAAGGATTTCGTTTCTCGTCCCCTCGCTGTGTGTTGGCTTTTCACAGCGAGCAATTTTGCTCCATTTATCATCATCATGTACTTTGTCTTGGGAGATGTGTTTTGTCCTAAATACTCCTCACAGCCGGAGCAGTGATCAGCTTCCAAACGAGATCCCAGCACACCCTGGCTCTTCCCCCAGAAAATATCCAAAATAGGTTGCAAAACTAGTATGTGTGACCATTGAAAGACAATGTGAAAACTAATCCAGATTCTCTTGATCAGGAAATAACTGACTTGCCTCTGGCAATGTCAAAGGACCGTGAAGACTCCTGGGTTCTCTGATTCCCTGCCTGTCACAGAGTCGCCTCTGAAATTCTGCCTGGTGCTATAATAACGCAGAGCTTGTGCCCCGAGGGGACTGATGAGCAGGGAGACTTTGCTTGTGAATAGGGAGGATGAACATTTTTTTAAATTTAAAGGAAACTGTGTTTAAAATACAATTTTTGGAAAATATGATCGAGTCAAGTGTAAATATTATGCACAGATGTTTCTTAAGATGCTGCTGCCGTGAACAGCCGCCATCTGGAGCCACTGGCAGGAAGGTATGCAGGCACCTGCTCCTTTCTTTAAAGACATCGTCTCTGCTCCAAGTGAAGACAAGGTGGCAGCTTCCATAAAAACGGGAGGCTCAGCTTGCCAAATTATTCATAAAAATATTGCTAAGAAAGCAGATGCTTAGAAAATTGTGCTTCTAAAAGGCTCAATCTGTTTTCAGATTTCTTTGCTTACTTATCATGTTTAAAGATAAAACTCTTTAAAAATTATTTTTTATTTTTTGAGTCGGGGGTCTCACTGTTGCCCAGGCTGGAGTGCAGGGGCATGCTCACAGCCATTTTAGCCTCGACCTCCTGGTCTCAGGCAATCCTCCCTCCAGAGCTTCCCAATTGGCTACACCCGGCCATTGTTCTGCAGTATTTTTGGTTTTATTTTTGAGTTGAAGTCTCACTCTGTTGCCCAGGCTGGAGTGCAATGGCACATTCATGGCCACCACAGCCTCGACCTACTGGGCTCAGACAATTCTTCCACCTCAACCTTCCAAGTAGCTAGGACTACAGGCATGCGCCACCATGTCCGGCTAATTTTTTGATTTATTGTAGAGATGAGGTCTAGTCAAGTTGTCTAGGCTGGTTTCAAACCTGTGGGCTCAGGCAGTCCTCTCATCTTGGTATCCCAAAGTGCTGAGATTGTAGGCATGAGCCACTGCGCCCCGCCTGTCCTGCGGTTTTGAAGATGTGCACAGAACTTCAGAGTGCTAGCGTGACTGCCACCACCGTCACCCAAGGTACCCATCTACCCACCGCCATGTTTCATCACTCCACAATCTGAGTCCACAGCCCTTGTGGCCACAGTGGCTTGATTGCTTTGCTGGCTCCAGCTAATGGCCTCCCTGTCCCTGGGCCTTTGTAGCAACTCGCTAAGAGGTGAGGCCTTTGCCTGCCCTTCACATCTGGCTGAACCTCATGACTCACTTTGGTTGAAAGAAGAGACAGCATGCCTGCTCTCAGCCTGGGTCTCCCGGGGTCTCGCCCATGTCCATCCTCCCGGGGAACCTGGCTGCCACGATGTGAATACCCCAGACTCACGCTAGAGGAGGAGGGACCATGTGGGGAGAGCCCCAGCATCCCTGCTGAGGTCGACCTGGAACAGAGGCAGCTGACCAGCTCCCTGGTGGGCTGCAGGGCTATTCAAGGTCCACAGAGCCTATGCCGTGGTTCCTTGGCCTGTGGGCCAAGGCAGGAGGCTCGGGCTTTCTCCAAGTTATGACAGACGCTGATGTTGCTGGAGGATTTGAGGAACCTCTGACTATGGTCCTTTTACCCTAGGGAGGCAGGTACAGCTGAAGGGACACAGGTCACAAGAGGATGCTGGGATGCACAGGTAGATTTGGATATGCAGTGGAAGACTCTGAATAAATAGAAAAAACACAGAATGGTGCAGAAATCTGATCAACTCACTGAGGAGGATAATCTATTTTTAATAATGCTGTCCTGGGTTGGGTGCAGTGGCTCATGCCTATACACTCAGCACGTTGAGAGACCGAGGTGGGAGGATTGCCTGAGTCCAGGAGCTTGAGACCAGCTTGAGCAACATAGAAAGACTTCATTTCTATAGATAGATAGATAGATAGATAGATAGATAGATAGATAGATAGATAGATAGATAAATGAATAAATGAATGAATGAATGAAAATAGCTGGGCATGGTGGCACACGCCTATAGTCCCAGCTACTCAGGAGGCAGAGGTGAAAGGATCACCTGAGCCCAGGAAGTCGAAGTTGAGGTAAGCCGTGATCATGCCACTGCACTCCAACCTGGGTGACAGACAGAGACCCCAACTCAAAAAACAAAACAAAATCCAAAAAGAGTGAAACAATGAAAGGTGACTTTTCTGTTTGTGGTGACCCCTCCCTGGCTCTTCCTCAGGGCCCAGTCACTGCATTCCCTGTGCTTACTCTGCAGTGTCCCTGCCTCATTCTCGGCCATGGGATGTGGGTGGGAACCACCTGACCACACGGTAGCGTAGGCCCCGGAAGACTTGTGGCCTGTGAACCCGGCTTTGGATCTGGGCGATATTCAACACAAGTGGACCCTGCAGGAAGCTGTTTGCTGGCCTCCATTGTGGAGGCTGTTTCCCTGCATGGGGCAAGACCCAGGAGTAGGGAAGTCCCCAGAAAGCAGAAAAGAGAGACTTTAGAAAGGTGGGTCCTTGGAAACACCATCTGAGCTGCTGAGTACAGCCTTGCCTGAAGTCAACCTGCCTCCAAAGTTTTCACTCATGTGACCAACACATTCCTGTTGTTTAAGCCAGGGTCACTGTCTGGTGTGTCTAGGCCTTTTTTTCCAGCTTTGCCTCCAGCACCCTGGTTGAGGCCTTCTCCCCTTCTGTCTGAACTATGGCATACTCTCCTCTGCACAACCTTCTCCTACCTGTGCCCACTCATCTGTGCTGTGTTACAAGGCTGATCTCTCTCTCTCTCCCTTTCTCTTTCAGAGACAGGGTCTCACTCTGCCATCCCAGCTGGAGTGCAGTGGCACCATCCTAGCTTACTGCAGCCTCGATCTCCTGGACTCAAGGCATCCTCCCACCTCAACCTCCTGAGTAGCTAAGGCTATGGCACACGTCACCATGCCTGGCTAATTTTTTATTTTTTAAATGTGTTGTAGAGAGTACATCTTGCTATATTGCCCAGGTTGGTCTCAAACGCCTGGGCTCAAGCTATCCTCCTGCCTCAGCTTCCCAAAGTGTTGGGATGACAGGTGTGAACCACTGCGTTCAGCCAATCTCTCTCAGGCATAGCTATAATCATACTACCTTGCTCAAAGCCTTCAGCAGTTCACTTGTGCCAACTGCTGCATAAGGGCAAACACCCTTTTGGCCTCCCAGGCCCTTGGTGAGCCCTGCTATCCCAAGGCTTGCCCCAGTCTCTGCCCGTGCTGGTATATGGGAAAGTGCTTGGTGCTTTTTCCTACTTGGTGCTCTGCCGCACCGGAAGCTGTGGGAAGCTCTCTCCTGGGACCTTCTGCCCTGCACCATCCCCTTCTGTGAATGACATCATTGTGTGGTGGCTTCTGGGTTTGTATCTGGGTTTGCATCTGGGGTGGAGGCTCAGTCACATACATTCACTGGCACCCCGGCTTTGCCAAACACCCAGGACCCTGAAATCGGCCTCCTTCCCTGCTTCAGACTCCAGGTCCACCTGCCCCTCAGATGTCAGCACCAATATGTCCCTCACTCCCAAGTGCCCTGGTCTCCAAGCTGTAACTGCCTCTCCAGGTGCCCTGCCAGAACCTGGAGGTGACACCTGGCTCTTCCAGCTCCTGTTCTTCACGTTCAGCGGGATACCCAGTCCTCCCATCTAAACCTGCTCCACATCTCTTGCCTGTCACTTCTCTGTCTCCTCCTGTCACCTTCTAGCACAAGCCAAAATTGCCTGAGTCCAGGGGTTCGAGACCAGCCTGGGCAACTTGACAAGACCTCATCTCTACAATAAATCAAAAAATGAGTTGGGCATGGTGGTGCACGCTTGTGGTTCCAGCTACTCAGGAGGCTGAGGCAGAAGGATCACCTGGATCTAGCATGTCGAGGCTGCGGTGGCTGTGAGCATGCCACTGCCCTCCAGCCTGGGTGACAGAGTGAGACTTGGACAAAAAAAAAAAAAAAAGTTTATGTTGACGGCCAGGTGCAGTGGTTCACGCCTATAATCCCAGCACTTTGGGAGGCCGAAACAGGAGGATTGCCTGAGCTCAGGGGGTTGGAGACCAGCCTGGGCAACTTGACGAGACCTCATCTCTACAATAAATAAAAAAGTCAGGCATGGTGGCACATGCCTGTGGTTCCAGCTACTTGGAAGGCTGAGGCAGAAGGATCGCCTGAGCCCAGCTGGTCAAGGCAATGGTGGTCGTGAACATGACACTGCACTCCAGTCTGGGCAACAGAGTGAGATTCTGACTCAAAAAAAAAAAAAAAAAAATTTGAAACCCATTATTTAAATTAGTCTCCTACAAGGCAGGCAGTGCATTTGGGAATGCAAAGAAGCAAAACTTCCCCAGCCTCCTCGATGCATTTCCGCTTCTGCCTCCATTTGCTGGAGTGGCAGGAATTGCGGAAAAGAAGCTGGAAGCTGCAGGCGACTCAGCACAAGGCAGCTACCACATCCGTGTCACTGTCAGACGTTTGAACTCGGAATTGACTTCCATTACCCTGGGCTCTTTCTCAGTGGAGACTAAACTGCAGTGTTGTGCATCTGAGATGACGCATGGCACGCATGAGGAGACGTGGGCTGGTTGCCAGTTCAGCCTTCGTGTGTGGGAAGAGGAGTGAGAACCTTCCAGCATCGGCTTTTCTCAGTGGCAGCCAAGTGCCTTGGCAACCTCTGTCGCCTTGTTCAAGCCACACAAGTGTGTTGAGGTGCCGCTGAAGGCTGAGTGGATGGTGTAGGGATGCCCAGTGAGCCAGCTCCGCTATCCGGGCCCCTCCTGGGCCCCCTCCCCACCCAGCCAGGCTGTGTCTCAGGATGTGTGCCAAGTCCAGACCATCCACTTCTGAAGAATTAGTCCTTGATACCTGCATCTAAGGCCCAAAGACACTGAGCCTAACTTTAGGTATTCTTTGATCTTAAGGATAGTAATTGATACTGGTCATAGCACTATGCAAAGTGTCCTGAAAGCACAATCTTTTTTAATCCTCACAGCACACCTATGTGATACAATTAAGACTCAGAGAGGTTAGGTAACTCAACCACAGTCACACAGCTAGGGGGAGCTAGAACTCCAAGCCAAGAAGCCGGCCGTGGTAGTTCATGCCTGTAATCCCAGCTACTCAGAAGACTGAGGCGGGAGGATCACTTGAGCCCAGGAGTTTGAGGCAACACAGTGAGACCCTGTCTCTTAAAAAGAAGAAAGAAGAAGCCAGGCACGGTGGCTCACGCCTGTCATTCCAGCACTTTTGGGAGGCAGAGGTTAGAGGATTGCCTGAGCCCATGGGTTCGAGGCCAGCCTGGGAAACATGGTGAGACCTGTACAATAAATCAAAAAATTAGCCAGGTGTGATGGTGTGCAACTGTGGTTCCAGCTACTTAGAAGGCTGAGACAGAAGGATCACCTGAGCCCAGCAGGTGGGCTGCTATGGCTGTGGGCATGCCATTGCACTCCAGCCTGGGCAACAGAGTTAGACTCCAACTCAAAAAAAAAAAAAAAAAAGGATAAAAGAAAAAAAAAGAAATTAGCTGGGAATAATGATGCTTGCCTGAGGTCCCAGCTACTACTAGGGAGGCTGAGACGGGGGATGCCCTGAGCCCTGGACGCTGAGCCTGCTGTGAGCCTGATGGTGTCACTGTACTCCAGCCTGGGCAACAGAGCAAGGCACCATCTCTAAAATAAATACGAATGAAACAAAAACACATTTCTTTCTTCCAGGAATTGGGAGGCCTTCTCTTATCTCAGGACACCTGCTGCTATCAGTGCCAATTTGACTTCCCAGTTCTTGATTAGCATGATTTGAATTCTGTTTCTGCAGACAACTCTGGCCTTCCTATCAGACCAGTGATCAGACTGATGGGAAGAGCCCTGCGATCTGCTAGGAAGGAGGAGTTAGACTGCCACTTTAAGTTTGGGAAAATGGCCGGAGCGGTGGCTCACGCCTATAATCCCAGCACTTTGGGAGGTGGAGACAAGAGGATTGTCTCTGAACCCAGGGGTTTGAGACCAGCCAGAGCAACTTGGCAAGACCTCATCTCTACAATAAATAAAAAAATTAGCTGGGCATGGTGGCATGCTTGTGGTTTCAGCTACTTGGAAGGCTGAGGCAGAAGGATCACCTGAACCCAGCAGATCGAAGCTGTGGTGGCTGTGAATGTGCCACTGCACTCCAGCCAGGGTAACAGTAAGACTCCAGCTCAAAAAAAAAAAGTTTGGGAAAATCTTCCAGAAACAAGCAGAATCAGGAGCCTGGGTTGCAGCCTGTGGCAACAATGATTCAGTGCAGGCTGCATACCCCCAACATGCGGGACTCCAAAACCCAGGTAGCTAGAACTATAGGAATGCGCCACCATGCCCAACTCATTTTTGTTTTGTTTTGTTTTATTGTAGAGTCGTGGTCTCACCAAGTTGCCCAGGGAGGTCTTGAAACCCTGGGCTCAGGCAATCCTCCCACCTCCCCATTCCAAAGTGCTGGGATGACAGGCGCAGTCAACTGCACCTAGCATGCCTAGGTCTTTCTGAGTGCACCGACATAACATTCTAAGTGGAAAATCCACACCTGACCTCATGTGATGTGTTGCATAAGTCTTTAAAAATATGGCATGAATTTGTGAACCGCCTGGGCAGGCGAGACCTCATCTCTATAATAAACCAAAATAATTAGCTGGGCATGGTAGTGTGCGCCTGTAGTTCCAGCTACTTGGAAGGCCCAGCTGATCGAGGCTGCGGTGGCTGGGAGCGGCCACTGCACTCCAGTCTGGGCGACAGTGAGACTCCAACTCAAAAAAAAAAAAAAATATTGCATGAAATTGCCTTCAGGCTAGGTGTGTAAAGTGTATATGAAACATGAAACACCAGGCACAATGGCTCACAACTGCCATCCTAGAACTTTGGGAGGCCAGTGAAGGCAGGAGAATCACGGAGCCCAGGAGTTGGAAGCCAGCCTGGGAACATAGTGAGACCTGTCTCTACTAAAATAAAATCAGAAAAATGAGCCCGGTGGGCATAGTGGCGCATGCCTGTAGTCTCAGTTACTCAGGAGACTGAGATGGAAGAATTGCTTGAGCCTAGGAGAGTGAGGCTGCAGTGAGCCGTGAGCATGCTACTGCCCTCTAGCCTGGGTAACAGAATGAGGTCCTGACTCCAAGAGACATGAATGAATGCTGCATTTGGAATTTGGTCCCACCTGGGATATCTCATTGTGGACACGTGTATCTCATCTATATTCCAAAATCTGAAAAATCCCAAATCCAGAACACATGTCACCACAGCATTTGGGATACGGGATATTCAGCTTGTTTTTGTCCCGTCTTAGGTACAGAGCCTCCCTTTTCTCTGGTTCTGGCTCCCTGCTGCCCCTCCAAGGTTCCAGTGTCCCTCGGTGTTTTGGGCCTGCAGAACGTATGATCCCACTGTCTTCCTGCCTGTCCCCAAGGAACCATCATTAAACTCCTGTGGGCTGCTCCACCTAGCTCCACCCCTGGCCCAGGCTGGCTGTCGCTGGGGGTTAAGCCTCAGGATGAGTGGATGGAGGGAGTGAAGACAGTTCCGGACTGCAGAGGCTAGGAGAACGTTCCTGAGCAGCAGATGTGAGCCTCAGTAGGTGCATGGCGACATGTGACCGGCACCAACATAGCTACCAGCTCAGGCAAGGCAATGTCACTGTACTTTACAGATCAGGAAGTGGAATGTATCAATTCACAAAATACACAAACCACAAAATTAAAAGAAAAGGAGAGGCCACGATATTGGGAGGGATAACTATAGACACTAAATTCAGTAACTAGCCGGGCACAGTGGCTCACACCTACAAGCCCAGCACTTTTGGAGGCTGACGTGAGAGGATTGCCTGAGTCCACGGATTTGAGGCCAGCCTGAGCAACATGGCAAGACCTCATCTCTACAATAAATCAAGAAAAATTAGCTGGGCCTGGTAGCACACGCCTTTAGTTCCATCTACTTGGAAGGCTGAGGTGGAAGGATTGCCTGAGCCCAGCAGGTGGAGGCTGTGGTGGCCATGATTGTACCACTGCACTCCAGCCTGGGCAACAGGGGGAGAACCCAACTCATAAAAGCAACAACAAAAAAATTCAGTAACTGTTACAACAGCACCACATACATCTCTCCACATTCACTGAGTCAATTAAATCAGGGAGAAAATATTTGGCAGAGATGCCCTGAGAGGACTATGGGTTAGAACAGTACTCATAGACAACACTTCCATGCTATATGTTCTGGGTCAGAGGTTAGCATGCTGCTGCTATCAAGGGCCAGGCACTAGATATCTGAGCCACGTGGTTCACAGTGTTTGTAGCAACTGCTCAGCTCCGCTCTTCCAGCACAAAACAGCCACAGGTACTTCATAACCAATGAGTATAGCTGTGTTCCAATAAAACTTCACTGACAAAAGCAAGTGGTGGGCCAGGTTTGGTCCATAGATCACGACTGCTGACCATGGCCTGGATCCACATTGCCTAGCAGAAATATCATGCAAGCTGCCTGGCATAGTGGCTTACGCCTGTAATCCTAGCACTTTGGGAGGTGGAGGTGAGAGGATTGCTTGAGTCCAGGAGTTCGAGACCAGACTGGGCAACCCGGTGAGACTTCATCTCTATAATAAATCAGAAAATTAGCTGGGTGTGGTGGTGTGTGCCTGTAGTTCCAGCTACTTGGAAGGTTGAGGCTAAAGCTGAAGGATTACCTAAGCCCAGCAGGCTGAGGTGGCCTTGAGCGTGCCACTGGACTCCAACCTGGGTGACAGAATGAGACTCCAATTCCAACAAAAAAAGTGTCAGTTGTGTTATTTCCCTCTCCCCAGGGGTCTCAGAGACCACTTCTTTAAGTGTGACTTTTCCAGCAAAACATTCACTAGGTTTTTAAAAGAAGTACAGTTAACTTGGAATTTTCCATAATATTTACAGGGTTTTTTCTTTAGGTGAACTCTTGAATACAGATGTGTGGAAAAACTTACTCTTTATGTTTCCTCTGCTGGAAAGATCGTGTCTTCCTCCACCTGGGGGTGTCTTTACCAGTGACTGACAAGACACCTTGACAGGAGACCCTGAGGACTCTCTGGAGGCCGAAATATCATGCAAGCTGCCTTGAGGGAGACGCCAGGCTGGGTGGTCTGAGCAAGGGCTTTTGGAGCCAGCTCTCCAGTCAGGGTCTGAAATTGTGTCTGAACCCCCCCCCCCAGGGCCGAGTCGCTTGCTCTGGGAAGCTGTATTCCTTCCAAAGTATGAGCTGGGACGTTGGCTGCCTGTGCTCATTAAGAAAACCCCTGTCTCCTGTCGTCAGTGTAAAAGGGTGTTTCAAATGTCCCTGGAAGACTTTCAGCCGGCTGCTGCCATGCCCAGGTCCTTCCTGTAGGTCTCCTTTCCCTCCCTCTCCAGACAACCAGCAGAGAGCAACTGCCACATTGGCCAGGCAGCCTGGTTGCTCATGGGTGCAGGTGAGGTCACCAACATGGGGGACCAACCGGCATCGTGAGGGTCCTTGGGATGAGATGAGGACTCCCAGGCTGCATTTCTGTCAGTGTGGCCAGGAAGTAGGATTTAGAACAGCGCTTCCAGGATTGATTGCCCTTTTGAGGACACGCTCCCAGAGCACTATGTTAAATTCAGAGGCTCAGCTGGGTGCAGTGGCTCATGCCTGTCATTCCAGCACTTTGGGAGGCAGAGGCAAGAAGACTGCTTGAGCCCAGGGGTTCGAGACCAGCCTGGGCAACTTAGCTGGGTGTGGTGGTGCACGCCTGTAGCTCCAGCTACTTGGGAGGCTGAGGCAAAAAGATCATCTGAGCCCAGCAGGTCAAGTCATGAGCATGCCACTGCACTCTAGCCTGGGTGACAATGTGAGACTCCAACCCGAGGAAAAAAAAAAGAATGAGGCTCATTCTCAGACAAAGAGACTCAACAGATGTACAAGCAGAGACAGAAAAACTCACCCTATATTCCAAATATTTATATAGGACTTTCTCTAGTGAAACCCCATTCAATGTAATTTATCTGATACTTTTTTTTTTTTTTTTTTGAGTTGGAGTCTCACTCTGCTGCCCCGGCTGGAGTGCAGTGGCACACACATGGCCACTGTAGCCTTGACCTGATGGGCTCAGGCGATCCTTCTGCCTCAGTCTTCCAAGTAGCTGGAATTACCACGCTCAACTTATTTTTTGATTTATTGTAGAGAGGAGGTCTCATCAATTTGCCCGGGCTGGTCTCGAACCCCTGGACTCAGGCAATCCTCTTACCTCCACCTCCCAAAGTGCTAGGATTACAGGCATAAGCCACTGCACCTGGCCTATCTGATGCTTTTGAGCATATTTATTCTAATTTTTAAAATCTTTTAAAATTGACAAATACAAATTGTATATATTTATGGTATACAATAGACATTTTCAAATTTGAAATGGGTGAATCAAGCTAATTAATATGCATGACTTCACATGATTTATTATAACTTTTAATTACAAAAATAGTCTGGTAGGATTCTTCCACACTTGTGGCCATTGTGGCTATGAATGTCCCCAGGTGAGCCCTGTGAACTGCCCTGACCATTCCCAGTTAAGCCCTGTAGACTGTCCTGAACATCCCCAGGTGAGCCCTGCAGACTGTCCTGAATGTCCCAGGTGAACCCTGCAGACTGTCCTGACCGTCCCCAGGTGAGCCCTGCAGACTGTCCTGAATGTCCCAGGTGAGCCCTGCAGACTGTCCTGACTGTCCCCAGGTGAGCCCTGTAGACTGTTCTGAATGTCCCCAGGTAAGCCCTGCAGACAGTCCTGAATATTCACAGGTAAACCTTGCAGTCTGTCCTGAATGTCCTCAGGTGAGTCCTGCAGACTGTTCTGAGGTCCTCAATGTGTTTCTCTCTGTTTTCTGCTCTTTCTTCCTCATTCATTTGGTGACAGAAGCTAGAACCAAAACCACAGCCCAGGACAGTGCTGCACCCCAGGGGTGTGAGGAGTATTTACCTGCATTCAAAGCAATATGACTCTTAAGGGAATAAAAGATGAGACTGGGAGAAGTTCTTTGTACAACATGGATCTGATAAAGGATTTGAATTCAAATACAAAGAGTTCTTAAAACTCAACAATAGAAAAAGGCACAGTCCAATTTAAAAATGGTCAAAAGACCTGAATAGACACCTCACCCACAAAGACGAAGACACACATGAAACATGGGACATGATATGTCATGAAGGAAATGCAAACTAACTCAGCAGTGAGATCCCATTGCATACCTGTTAGAATGGTCAAAGTCCCGACACTGACAGTCATGTGCGGACGAGGACTAGGGTAGCAGGAACTCCACTGGCTGCAGGAATGCAGAACACACAGCCACTGTGGACACAGGGGGACCATTTCTCACAAGGCCACACTTAGTACCACCACATGATCCACGGTTGTGCTCCTAGGCTTTCACCTCAAACAGCTAAAAGCATATCTCCTCCAAAACCTGCCTGTGAATACTTCTAGTAGCTTTACCCATAATCCTCCAAACCGGAAACAACCAACATGTCCTTTGATAGGTGAGTGGAGAGACTGTAAAATACAATGTTACTCAGCGATGGAAGGGACCCTATGTGATGACGTCACCAAACAAATAAGGAAAATAATCCATCAACTCATGGAAAGACATGAAGAACACGTACCTGCACATTTCTAAAAGTAGCCAGACTGTAAATGTTGTACACTATGATTCTAGACATGTGACATTTTGGAAAAGGAAAAACATAGAGACACAACAAAGGTCAGTGCCTCCAGGGATGTGGAAGGAGGTGCAGGATGGTGGATGGAGCATGGATATTGGGGTAATATGATGGGGAATGGGATTTGGAAGGAGGCACAGGATGGTGGCAGAGCATGGATATTGGGGTGATGTAGTAGGGGATGGGATTTGGAAGGAGACGTGGGATGATGAGGGAGCATAGATGTGGGGGTGATGTGATAGGGGATGAAATCTGGAAAGAGGTGCAGCACGGGGGTGGAGCATGGCTATTGGGGTGATGTGATGGGGGATGGGATTTGGAAGGAGGCAGGATAGGTGTGGAGCTCGGCTGTTGGGGTGATGTAGCATGGGATGGGATTGGGAAGGAGGTGGAACCAGGGGCAGAGCCTGGCTGTTCTGTGAGCCACAAGGGTGGATGATGGCCAGATGCTTTTCAGAACCCACAGTGCTGCACAACACTGAGGGAATTCCAGCATGACTGTAGCCTTTGTTAATGACAGCAGGTGAGTACTGTTTCATTCTCTGCCAGGAATGCCTCACCCTCGTGTGAGATGCAGAGGGGTCCGGAGACCCAGGCTGGGGAGGATGTGGGGACCCTTGGTGCTGTTCACTCAATTTTAACGTAAACCTAAAACTGCTCTGAAAAGTAGATTCTATTAATTTAAAAGGAGAGAGAATCCAAGCGGCCCGCTTGATCATCATGGAGGGCTCTGAGTCTGCCGTATCTTGTTTCTGCACTGGTGTCCTGAGGGCCCAGTCTATCTTGCTCCCCGTGTATCTCCAGTGCCACTTGGGTGCTCAGTGAGCTGTCATGTCAGTACGTCCCAAGGCTGAGGCATTAATACACTGCTCTTAATGTCTTTACAGTTTGCTTGAAGAGATACTCCTTGGCCAAGTGCAAGTCGCTGTGCTAACAGTCCCCCACATGGAATATTCAAGGTGCACCAGCCATTTTTCAGGTCCTTGACATGAAGGATCCATTTACTCTTCATAACAGCCCTATGGAACTGGACTCAATTTACAGACTAGAAAACTGGACCACAGAGAGTTCAAGTAACACATCCAAGGTTATAGCCAGAAGTGGCACAGCCAGGATTCAAACCCAGAGCCCAACTCCAGGGGCCACACCTTCTGGCCAATTCTGCTAAAATGGGAGTGGAGGGAATGAAATGTGGAGCTCTTCCCCTGAGGAGACTCTGAGCTGTCGGGATGGGCAGCACAAGGCTTCCAGGCAGCCATGGGGACTGACCTCAGGGCTCCTCTGGGAGCTCACGCAAGCCCCTTGGTGATGGCACATCAGGCCAATGGTCCATCTGCATCCCAGGACCCTGTTTCCCATCGGGTCCTCCCACAGGTGACATTCAAAGCTATTGACGTTGCTTAGAATTCCTTCCTCTGTTTGTCATCTCCCTCAGTTAGTCTTGAACTCCTTGAGGTCAAGGACAACTTCTTATAATCGACTCTTGACCTGCATGGCAGCTGTTCAGGCTGCTATAACAACCTGTCTTAGACTGGGTAATTTATAAAGAACATAATTTATTTCTCACAGGTTCAGAAGCTGGGAAGTCTAAAACAAAGGCACCAGCAGGGTCAGTGTCTGGTGAGGGCTCTCCCCTGTTCCAAGATGGTATCTTTGCTGTGTCCTCACAGGCAAAAAAGGGAGGGCAAAGGTGCCAGGAGCTTTGAAGCCTTTTTGATAGGGGTACTAATTCCAGGCACGAGGCTCCCTCATGACCTAATCACCCCCAAATTCCACTGCTCTTTATGCTAGCACATTGGGTCCATAATTTTCTCCTCTTTTTTTTTTTTGTGAGTTGCAGTCTCACTCTGTCGCCCAGGCTGAAGTGCAAGGGCCCCCTCACGGTCACTGCAGCCTTGACCTGCTGGGTCAGGGGATCCTTTCATCTCAGCCTTCCAAGTAGCTGGAACTATAGGCATGTGCCACCACACCTGGCTAACTTTTTGATTTATTGTAGAGACAAGGTCTCACCAAGCTGGTCTCAGGCAATCCTCTTGCCTCTGCCTCCCAAAGTGCAGGAATTATAGGCGTGAGCCACTGCACTCAGCTGGCCAATAATTTTCTACTTTCAAATATGAATTTTGGAGGACATATTCAGACCCTGGCAGTGGTTAATAAATACTTTTGGATTCATTCACTGTAGGGAAAATGCCTGATAAGAGAATAAATTTGAGTCCAATTTTCAATAAAGCTCAAAATTACTGGGTGTGTATGTTTTTTAGGACACTTGGTTTCCACTTCATTTACATTTGACTGACAGTGATCAGATTTGTGTTTGGTCCTAGCCTTCCTCTGAGGGCCCATGGGAGGGCATCAGCCTGAGGGAACCACTGACTACACCAAGGGACAGCTTCCAACCAACCCTGTACTCTCCTATCAGGTGACCAGGGTCTGAGAGAGACCAGCAGCAACAAGGATGATGCGTTGTCATTGTCCTCTGTTTTATGCTTGTTGACAGCCATTAGGTCACCTTGCAATTACTGGTAGGCTGCAGAAGCAATGGCTCCGTGACCCAAGTAGTATGTCCAAGGAGGCACAGCATACCTTAGAGGTTCCCAGAGTAGCCTCAAGAGGGCTTCTAACCATTGGCATGTGTGGATCCAGAAATCGGTGTCCACAGGAAGGCATTGGCAGCCAGATCTTGGGTAAAGGGAGGTGAGATGCTTAGAGCAAGGCTGTCCTGGAGGACCCCCATCACCCCCTGTGCGCCCCTCCACCCCCACAGGTGCTGTCCTCATTCTATTTAAGGGAGGAAGGCAGCAGGGCAGATGCTCGTCCCCTCGTCCAGCCGTCACCAGTCCTCTTTCAGGAAGCAGGATATCTTGGTGGAAGGGCTATAGGCAACAGAGCCAGAGTTGTGGGGCACCAGAGGGTTCCCTCAGCACCCCCTCTAAGGAAGGATCCACGACAAGGCTCACTAGATATGGAAGCCCAGAGTCAGGCACCTTCCATGCTTGTGTATGTTTGCGTCAGGATCTCGCCCAGGATGGAGTGCAGTAGCGCCATCACAGCTCACTGCAGCCTCAACCTCCTGAGCCCCAGCGATCCTCCCACCTCAACCTCTCCAGTACCTGGGACTATAGGGGCGCTGCCAAGCTAGGAACCCTTCTGATGCATAAATACTCTCACTGTCATGAAACCCTTCTCGGCAGGAGCTACAATGTAGTGAATGTGTGTCCCAACTAAAGACGGGTGCTCCAGGAAACTGTTTTACAGGCTTTGGGCAGGTAGTTCTCCTTTGAGAGATAAAGGATGTCCCTGCCCCAGGGCAAGGAGCACACATGTGGCTGTTTGAGGGGGACCTCAGGAGACTGTCTCTTGGAGGCGTTGTGCTGCCTGAGAGTGTGGACTCAAAGTGAGGCCTGGGAGGGCCAGGCAGGGGTGGGAAGGCAGTGTTGGAGGGTATGCTGCAGGATTTGTGGGGCTGCAATTATTGAGTCCACACAGACCCCAGCCTCAGGGTGGTTCTGTAGCCAGGACTCCGCAGAGGGAAGGGCTGTGGGAGACAGCCTGCAGGTGGAGGCTGGGATAGGAGATCCATCCAGCCCAGTCCTGGGGCCCTCACCTGGGCACAACGGCATTGCAGAGAGGGCCCTGTACATCTGTGAGCCTCTGTTGGTCTTGGTCCCTTCAAAGCACCCCTGGACACTTAAAGTCCCTTAAATATATATTTATATGTATATATATTTATTTTTTATTTTTGAGACAGGATCTCGCTATGTTGATCTGGCTGACCTCAAACTCCTGGGTTCAAGCCATCCTCCCACCTAAGCCTCCCGAGTAACTGGGATTACAAGTACACACCACCATGCCCCACTCCAGAAGACGTTTACTGTAGAGAAGGGGGCCTGGGAGAGGGTGGAGGCTGCTGGAGACAAGGTTACTCAACCTTCCCAGGTCTCATCTCCAACCTCTGCAGAATGGAACAATAGTCACTTCTACCCCATCATCTGTTGCAGGGATGAGGATGGTGGTTTACACAGAGTAACATGTGAGCCTCTAGTCAAGGACACCCAGGGGTGCGGTGACCACTACTTCTTGGGATACACAGGATAGAGTGTCTGCAGGTGTGCAGGGCTCCCCTCTTGGAGGGCAAGGCCCTGGGGCGGGCTCCAAGCGGGTCCATCTTGGTCTTTCTTCCAGCACTGGGGGGTCCTGGAAGGCAGAACTGTCTTATAGAAGTTTGTTCCTAGCCAAAGGCAGACACATGGCAGACAGCACAGACATGGTGTCGTGTGGGTGAGCACAAGTGCACGAACCAGCGCAAACCACACAGGAGTGAAGAGGGTAAGACCCAGGACCCCAGGCGATGCTGTATGCCTGGAATTGCCCCATGGAAGGCGTCCTCAGACCCTGTCTGCTGCGTCTGCCTGGTGTGTGTGTGCTGGGACTGACTGGGTCTATAATTGCTGTTTTCTGTCTCTAACTGCTGTGATTATGACTCAGGCAGTGGATGCGTTTATGGTACTACATAAATAATAATTATTGTAATGATGGTTTGACCCGACGGTTCCAGCAACGTGGCTGACTGCACTGTGTGTGCACCCGTGAGAGAGCAGAGAGAGCTTCTATTATGAAGGCACAAAGGACTTCCCGCTCAATGCCCGTGGTAACTTTACAATTATAATGTGAACAAGTACGAAGCCACTGCAGTTAGGGCACGCTGTGGAAAGAAAGGATCTCAGAATAATGTGTAATCTAAATGTATTGTATGGAAGTAGTTTAAAACTTAAGTTTTCTTTTTTTAAGTCGGGATCTCACTCTGTTGCCCATGTTGGAGTGCACACTCATGGCCACTGTAGCCTCAATCTGCTGGGGTTCAGGTGATCCTTTCATCTCAGCCTTCCAAGTAACTGGAACCACAGGCATGTGCCACCACGCCTGGCTAATTTTTTTCTTATTTATTGTAGAGATGAGGTCCCACCAAGTTGTCCAGGCTGATCTCAAACCCCAGGGCTTAATCAATC
Source organism: Carlito syrichta (assembly GCF_000164805.1). Taxonomy (NCBI): domain Eukaryota; kingdom Metazoa; phylum Chordata; class Mammalia; order Primates; family Tarsiidae; genus Carlito; species Carlito syrichta. The sequence continues at coordinate 168,960 of NW_007062047.1, forward strand.
CTCTAGCCTTGTCTCTCAAAGCACTGGGATTACGGGTATAAGCCACTGTACCCGGCAAAACTTAATTTTATTAGCAATGCTTTACTAGGAAAAATGGGTACATGGCAAACTTTCAGGCTTCCTTTAAGAGTAAAAGAGTGCCTTGTAGATTTTTTTTTTTCTGAGTCGGAATCTTACTCTGCCACCCAGGCTGGAGAACAGTGGCACGCTCACAGCCACCAAAACCTCAACCTGCTGGGCTCAGGTGATCCTTCTGCCTCAGCCTTCCAAGTAGCTGAAACTACAGGCACGAGTCACCATGCCCAGCTATTTTTTTTCTTATTTATTGTAGAGATGAGGTCTCGCCAAGTTGCCCAGGCTGATCTCAAACTCTTGGACTCAGGCAGTTTTCTCATCTCTGCCTCCCAAAGTGCTGAGATTACAGGTGTAAGCCACTGCGTCAGGCCACCTTGTAGATTTTAAGTGAGATTTAAGCAACATAATTTGTTAACATGCTTAGCTAACTGCCTGGAATGTAGTAAGTGCTCAATAAATATTAGGTATCATTTAACAATAGCATATATCTAAGTAAGCATTTGATGTAAATGTTGGTGTCTGTGCATTTTTGTTTTTACTTTTTCAATGAAAAGACCTATGGAGGCAATATGTTTTTATTTATTTATTTATTTATTTATTTATTTATTTATTTATTTATTTATTGAGTTGAGGTCTTACTCTGTTGCCCAGGCTAGAGTACAGTGGCATAATCATAGCTCATTGTGCCCTTGTCCTCCTGGGCTCAGGTAACCTCCTGCCTCAGACTTCTGTGTACCTCGGACTACAGGCGCATACCACCATGCATGGCTAATGTGTTTATTTTTTGTGGCATACCACCATGCATGGCTAATGTGTTTATTTTTGTAACCTATGTTACCTATTTTATGAGGTCTTGCTATGTTACCTAAGCTGATCTCCAAATCCTGGGCTCAAGCAATCCTCCTACCTCTGTCTCCTAAAGTGCTGAGATTACAGGCATGAACCACTGTGCCCAGCCACAATATACATTTTTTTTTTGAGTCAGAGTCCCACTCTGTCACCCGGACTGGAGTGCAGTGGCTTGCTCATGGCCACCTCAGCCTCGACCTGCTGAGCTCATTGATCCTTCCACCTCAGCCTTCCAACTAACTGGAACTACAAACGTGTGCCACCACGTCTGGTTAATTTTTTGATTTATTGTAGAGACCAGGTCTCGCCATGTTGCTCAGACTGGTCTAGAACCCCTGGACTCAGGCAATCCTCTCGCCTCCTCCTCCTCCCAAAGTCCTGGGATTCCAGGCATAAGCTACTGTGCCTGGCCACAATACAAATTTTAAAAATGACCCCTAGCAACCCAGATTTGGCCCCAGAGCACCTGTAGGCCCTTATCAATTCAGCAAACATGTTTCCATGTGTGGTGCATGGGTCCATGCTGGACACTGGAGGGCACAGCGTGGTTAGGCTCTCAGGTAGGGCACAGAGAAGAAAGCCACAGCACCTGTCCCAGAGCACCAACAGGCGAGGGAGACAGGTCAGATGATTGAGCAGGGCTGCCTGACCAGTGTACACTCCTGACTGCTGTATGATGTCGCCCCCCACAGGTGTGCAGGCAGATGCCACCCGCAAAGAGAGAGGTAAGACAACAACATGGGAATATTCCCACCAAGAGGTTGGGGACTTCTCCCAGGACAGGTCTTGAGCTGGGTTTTGAAGGACCGGGACAGGAATGTCAAGTAAAAAAACAAGCTTCTTGGAGGCTTTGACTTACACTCCCATCCCACCAAGTCGTGGGGTCCTGGGGTCCCCGTGGCAGCCCTTAGCCCATTTTCCAGCAGTTGCCTGGTTATCTGAGTACTGAGATCCACCTGGATGTCCTTGTGCCTGAACATCCAGGAGACCCTTGAGTTTACTGAAGTAAATGATTAGATATTTTACACAATAAAATGACAACATTTAATTTTAAGTACCAGATAGACGTGGTGGCTCATGTCTTATAATCCCAACACTTTGGGAGGCAGAGGTGAGAGGTTTATCTGAGCCCAAGAGGTAGAGACCAGCCTCGGCAACTTGGTGCCACCTCGTCTCTACAATAAATAAGAATGTTAACTGAGCGTGAGGAGCACCTGAGCCTAACAGGTTGTAGCTGTGACTGTGCCACTGCACTCCAGCCTGGATGACAGAGTGAGACTCCAGCTCAAAAACAAGCAAACAAACAAATGAATAAATACATAAATAAATGCCAGACACCATGCAGAATGCTCATTTGTATAGCGTTAAGCTACGCCAGGCAATAAGCTCTGTATTTGAAACAGTTTGTGTCTCGATTAGTTGAATTATCAGAGCCAAATAAACCTTTAACATGTACATGCCTGGACCATGCATGCCTTCCTGTGACCTGGACTGTGAATACAGCGATTACGTGAGAACAACAGTGAACCCACCCAGGCTCTGTCTACATACTCCAGTCCTGTGGGAAGGGTGTAGTCACAGCTGTCAGATGGTGCTGGCTGACGCTGTAGACACTGGAAGGAAGCAGCCTAGCACGAGAGGCTGGACGCACCCAAGACATGCAACCCATCACCAGTGTAGATGGCCGATGTGTTCCCAGAACCCCTTCTGGGAACACCATCTCCACAGTATGAGATTCCACCACACGGCTCTCCTTCACACTGAGGTCCTAGCTTTGGGGTCTGCCACAGCTGACTCCCCAGGGCCTTCTCTCCCTAAAGACACTGGAGTGCTTTTTGGAGACATGGAGAGCTATATGATTACTTTTAAAAAATTCCAGTCAGATGCGGTGACTCACACCTGTAATCCCAGCATTTTGGGAGGCTGAGGCGGGAGGATTACTTGAGGCCACGAGTTTGAGACCAACCTGGGCAACATAGGAAGACCTCATCTCTACAAAAATTCAAAAAAAAAAAAAATTAGCCAGGTGTGGTGGCAGGTGCTTGTAATCCCTGCTATTCAGGAGGCTGAGGTGGGAGGATCACCTGAGCCCAGGAGTTCAAGGCTGCAGTGAGCCATGATCATGCCACTGCACTCTAGGCAGGGTGACAGAGTGATACTGACTAAAAAAAAAATTCATTTCCCAGAATACCCAAACTTTCCCCCAGGGACTAAGTCATAGTTTCTTTCTTCAGGAAACCTCTTTGTGCTGCCCCACCCTGAATTTTTTTTTCTGGAGGTCATCTACATTGCATGGTTTACCCTTGGGCCTCTCCATGTTCATTTCCGGTTATGCTTTCCACACACCTTCAGTGGGTATCAAAACTCCACACCCATAGATGATACCAAAATTATTTCACTTATTGTCTGAAAGAGACTGGAGTCATTCATTCTTTCTTTCTTTTCTTTTTTGAGATGAGTTCTTGCTATGTCACCCAGGCTGGAGTGCAGTGCTACAATCCCAGCTCACTGCAGCTTTGAACTCCCGGGCTCATGCAATCCTCCCACCTCAATCTCCCAAGAAGCTGGGACTACAGGTGTGTGCCACCACTTTCAGCAAATTTTTAATTTCTTTGTAGAGATGAGGTGTTGCTATGCTGCCCAGGCTGGTCTTGAACTCCTGGGCTCAAGTAATCCTCCTCCCAAAGTGCTGGGATTGCAGGTGTGAGCTATCTCACCCAGCCCAAGTTGTTGTTGTTGTTGAGTCAAAGTCTCATTTTGTCATCTAGGCTGCAGTACAGTGTCACATTCACAGCCATTACAGACAGGACCTGCTGGGCTCAGGGGTTCCTTCAGCCTCAGCCTCCCAAGTACCTGGAACTACAGGCTTGCACTACCAAGCCTGGGTAATTTTTTGAAATTTATTTTAGAGACGAGAACTTGCCAAGTTGCCGAGGCTGGTCTCGAACCCCTGGGCTCAGGCTATCCTCTTGTCTCAGCCTCCCAAAGTGCTGGGATGAGAGGCATGAGCCACCGAGTCAGGCTGGTTTACATTTCAAAAAGGGGCCCTGACTGCCATGTGAAGAAGGGACTGACAGCAGGAAACAACTGGAAGGAACGCTCCTGGACCAGGTGGGCACCATGGTGTGAGACAGGGGTGGGCAGATCCAGGTGGTCGTGGAGGACCTGGATGGGTTGAGAGAGGGAAGAACAGGTAATCGCCTGGTCTGGTCTGGACTTGGCACCGAGTGGGTGGGGGTGTCTGTATCTGAGAAAACCCGGGGAGAATTGAGTCTGAGAGTGAAGATAACGGTCTGTGTCTCCGGGCTTCTTGCCACGTCTGCTGGTGGGAGGTTGATTTTAGGGAAAATGAAGAAAATCAGAATGATGGAGGACACCTATGGCTTCACCATCCCGAAGTGGACTCTGGAAAGAGGGAGGTTCCCATTGGATGGGGCATTTCTTCCTGGGATCCTGTCTCTTCAGCTGTGCTCACTTGCAGCCCTCGAGTGACCAGCAGCCTCCAGTCTCCAGGTTGGCAGAAGGATGGCCCTGCACTCCTGTCCTTCTGGGAAGGGGGGCATTCACATCACCTCCCTTAAGGCCACTCAGTGTTGTGATTCCAGAAAAGCCTTTCCCCAGGAAAAGGGCAGGGGCCAGAAGTGCCAACCAGCAGATACAACCTGGAGGGAAAGTGAGTGCCTTCTGACCTGAATACCCAACGTGAGAGCAAGGTGGGAGAGTGCAGGGACCTTGTGGGGTGCCATGCGACCAGCTAGGGCCCCAGGATGTGAGACAGCTTCCAGTAGCATGGTCAGATGTGCATTTCGGTGGAGGGGGGTAGGGAGGGTGGAGGGACATGGGCATTAGGAGTTCGGAGGCTGTGACCTCAGTGAGCAAGACTTGCCCCAGGGCCCTGGAGGTAGGAAGTATGGAGGAAGAGATGGTGTCCAGGATGGCTTGAGAGATCAATCTGGGGCTCTGGGAACTGGCAGGTTCTGATCAGGACTGGCCAGTCACACACAACGCCCAGGCTTGAAGGACCCTTGGGATGACATCGGCAACTGAGCAACTGCGGGACCTGAAGCAGGTTTAGAGGCTGAGCTTGAGAGATTACCTGGTCCTGTGACCCAGGGTTGACCTGGATCCTGCTTCCTGCAAAGTCTCCATTGTCCAGGGCCCCACCTACCCTGAATCACTGGCTCCTAAGCTAATGCTTTTGTTTCTGGAGGTCTAAATTTTAAACTTCTGGGAAATAGCTATTTCTTATCTCCCTTGCATTTCCCCCCAGCCACCAGGTACTCAGCCTTGCATTTAGAAGGCTCCCTATCCAAGTCACCTTTTGAATTTGGTGACTTCTGTACAATGTGAACCTTAAAGCTAGAAACAAGGCACAGGCTGGGTGCGGAGGCTTTCGCCTGCAATCCCAGTACATTGGGAGGCCGAGGTGGGAGGATTGCTGGGGCCCAGGAGTTTGAGTCCAGTCCGGGAAATAGAATGAGACCTTGTCACTACAAAAAGGAAAATATAAGCTGAGTGTGGTGGCGCATGCCTGTGGTCCAGCAACTGGGGAGGCTGAGGTGGGAGGATCATCTGAGTCCAGGAGATGAAGGCTGCAGTGAACTATGCTGATGCCACTGCACTCCAGCCTGAACCACAGAGTGAGACACAGTCTCTAAAAACAAAAAGAAAGAAGGCCCAGGGACACTGAGGCCTCTCTCGGGAGGAAAGAAGTGGTGCATTTCACTCCTGGATTCTGTGACAAGCATCTCTGTACCTATGTGCCCACATCAGTCACTTGAGGGCCAGGTGGGGCCTGGGGAACCAGCCTGCACTTCCTCTGCCTGAGTGCGGGCTTCCCCTCAGGCTGTGTCATGTGGTGCTGGCTGCCACGTGTGCGGAGTGTCAAGTATGTGGGTCTCCTCAGACATGCTTTGGAAGTCATGAACCCACATTGAATGGTGCGGCTGTGCTGGATACATTATGAGATCTTTAAGTTGGATAAATCACATGGAGTTGCAAAACTGGCTTAGAGGAAACAGAACGTCCTTCCGTGGGTCCGTCTAGATGTTGAAAGTATCAGGATCAGCCGGGCTCGGTGGCTCAGCCTGTAATCCCGTGCCTTTGGGAGGCTGAGGTGAGTGGATGGCCTGAGCCCGTGGGTTCGAGACCCGCCTAGGCAGCGAGACCTCATCTCTACAATAAATCCAAAAATCAGCCAGGCGTGGTAGCACATGCCTGTAATTCCAGCTACTTGGAAGGCTGAGGCAGAAGGATCGCCGGAGCCCTGCAGGTCGAGGCTGCAGTGGCCGGGAGCGGCCACTGCACTCCAGTCTGGGTGACAGAGCGAGACTCCAACTCAAAAAAAAAAAAAAAAAAAAGAAAGTATCAGGATTATGGAAACAACACTTATTTTTCATTCAGCCTTGGGGTAAAATGTAGACATAGCTGTGTTTGTCTCTGGCTGTGCCTGTGCTCCTGTGTGGCACCCAAGAATGACCTGGGAATGACATTGTGAAGGTCACCAGGAGCTGCTTGGCTAACCTGTAAGGTGGGGCCATCAAGAGGCCTGCCCTACCTTCAGGTGGGGTGGGGTGGGGCTCAGCCCAGGACCAACCTGGCCATAGGGAGTGGGGAGGGGGGAAGGCAGGCAGTTCTCAGGCAGATAAGATAACTCTACCTGGGTGGAGAGCCTTTGTGTGGCTGGACATACACTCATGGCATCAAGGCATTGAATGCTAAGGCTGAGCTGATTGTTCTCCCTGCCACAGACAGCTCACCTCTCACATCTGCAGAGGAAAGGTCTTCTGGGCCTTTCATGCCCAGGGACCTGGCCCTCTGCTAGCCATGGACCTGGCTCTCCACTGGCCAGGAGCCGTTTTGCCGACTAGATGTTAGGCCAGGCCCTGGGAATCCTAGCAGCAGAAGCAGCAGTTGGGGAGGCCAGACCTTCCCAGCCTAATCCAGATTCGCTACCGGCAAATTCAGGTGCCCCCGGAATCTCTAGCAGAATGTACATCCGTTGGCATGTGCCACACTACGGTGTGTCTTGGATCATCTCCAGGAATATTGAAGTCTTACATCAAATTGACTTACATGGATTTTTACAAATAAAAACAATGCATGGCCCTCTTATTTGGTAGAAGATGAGTTCATGTTAGGGAACTAAACACAGCTTAGAATCATCACAGTCATGCTTGAATTGAACCAGAACAGAAATAGGCATGAGAACTGAATCATTGCCTTCTTCTCAAACACGTACAGATGCCCTTGGTGTCTCTGGTAACATGACCAGGATGCATTTTTTTTTTTTTAGTTGAAGTCTCCTTCTGTTGCCCAGACTGGAGTGCAGGGGCATGCTCAAGGCTACCACAGCCTCGACCTGCTGGATTCAGGTGATCCTTCTACCTCAGCCTTCCAAGTAGCTGGAACCACAGACAGGTGCCACCATGTCTCGCTAATTTTTGTGATTTATTGTAGAGACGAGTTCTTTCCATGTTGCTCAGGTTGGTCTGAAACCCCTAAGCTCAGGTAATCCCTTCGTCTCCGCCTCCCAAAGTAATGGGGTGGTAGGTGTGAGTGAGCCTCTGCTTCCAGTTGATGCATCTTTAAGTTGGATAAATCACATTGTTTCAGGTCACCTTAAGTTGGATAAATCACATTGTTTCAGGTCACTTTATGTTCTCAATTGGGTAAATAATAATAATAATTAGCAACAATGGATTTTTCATAGGGCTGCCATGGAAAATTATTTGATAGGAAATCTTTCCCAAAATTCCTGCCAATTTTAGAATGCTGTTTCCATGGAAGAGCCCTACAAAGTTAGATCTTTGAGTTTAACAATGGAGCAGTCTGCCAAAATACTGTTCTTATGGCAATAAATGCAAGATTTACTATGCCATTCCTTACCAGTAGCTGAGTTTTTTGTTGTTGTTTTTTTTTTTTCTGGTAGAGACAGGGTCTCACATTACTCAGGATGGTCTAGAACTACTGGCTTCAAGAAATCCTCCTGCCTCTGCCTTGAAAAGTGATGAGATTATAAGCATGAGTCACCACACCTGGCTGAGATTTTTTGTTTGTTTGTTTTGAGTCAGAATCTCACTCTGTCGCCCAGGCTGGAGTGCAGTGGCATGCTCATGGTCACCATAGCTTCTGCCTGCTGGGCTTAGGTGATCCTTCCACCTCAGCCTTCCAATTAACTGGAAATACAGGCATGCACCACAACGCCCAGCTGATTTTTTGATTTATTGTAGAGATGAGGTCTCACCAAGTTGCCCAGGCTGGTCTTGAACCCATGGGCTCAGGCAATCCTCTCGCCTCGTCTTCTCAAAGTGCTAGGATTACAGGCGTGAATTGCCACTGTACCCGGCCGAGATTTTTGTTTTAATGTTTGAGGATCCCAGCAATGGATGCAGGTTGAGCATTACGAGGCATGGATGTACGTCACAGGAGTCAACTCTGGACAATTTAATTTGGGGTGAACTTAAGTTCAGCCTGAGTTCTATCTTTGAAGTCCCTGGGGGCCTGTTGGGTTTCAAATCTGCTCAAAGGCACCCATGGGGCAAGGACCACCCATCCCAGCCACTCATGGTGCTCATGGCCCCCATTCCTGCCCTGTGCCTTGGCTAGGGCAGTTCCCTCTGCAGATGCACAGGCCTCTCTTCCCCTGTCTTCCTTCCCTGGCTATTCCTCTTCCTCTTCAAGACTGAGTTGACACCACCCCAGGAAGCCTTCCCATCTGCTTGGCTTGGGCGAAGCACCAAGATTCTGGGTGCTCATGGCTTTGCATCTGTCCCTTTGCGTGCTGCAGGCCTGTGTGCTGGGCCTGGGCCTGGTGAGGAGTGTGGGGTGGGGGTGGGGGTTCGACGACAAGCCTGAAGTGGCACCGACACAGCCAGTGCCCGGAGGCTCCAAACATTTCAAGGCCTTCAGGGGCAGCCTCAGCCTCGTGGAGGGTGGGGCGGGAGCTGCACCACTCAGGGGACCAGAGGCCCATGGACGGGAGACCCTGAGCTGGTCTCTTTGCAGAACATTTGCCCCCCCCCCAGCTTGGTCTCAGGCACCCGAGGTGGACTCGTCCCGTGGGACAAGGCTCTGAGCTGGCCTCTCGTGCCCTCTAGTGGTATAAAGTCACAGCCTGGCAGACAGACCGCTGAGTCCTCCAGGGAGGAACTGGGATGACTGCTTACATCTGGCAGGGAGCGAAGCCAGCTGAGCAGTGGAAGGACAGAGAGGCCCACATGGGGGGCTGAGCCTGTAGTCTCCATGCTTTAGAGGTCCAGGCGGGAGGAGCACTGGAGACCAGGAGTGGGAGGCTGCAGGGAGCTATGACTGCACCACTGCACGTTGGGAGGCGGAGGCAAGAGGCTTGCCTGAGTCCAGGGGTTCGAGATCAGCCTGGACAACACAGTGGGACCTTGTCTACAATAAATCAAAAAATTGTCTGGGCGTGGTGGCGTGTGCCTGTAGTTCCAGCTACTTGGAAGGCTGAGGTGAAAGGATCACCTGAGTCCAGCAGGGGTAGGCTGTGGTGGCTGTGAGCATGCCATTGCACTCTAGCCTGGGTGATAGAGTAAAAATCTGACTCAACAAACAAACAAATATATCTAACCAAATGCATGCACCCCAAGGAACTTGGAACATCTTGTGGGATCCTCGAGGAGCTTGGGTTCTTTATTTTGTATCACAAACCTCACTAGGCTGTAAGAGCCAGCGGGTAACTGGAAAGACGCCCTGATCAGAGACAGTCGCTGTGTCACTGTCAGCCTGTGAAACATTAGCCATGCAGCTGGGCCACCACATACAATGATCTTATCTCCAGAGATAGCTCTACCCGCAAGGCCGTCCTGCATCACTTCGGGAATGTCCCCAGTCTGGAGCCTGGCAGCGTCCACATTCCAGGACAGCCTCTCCTGGGGGCCCAATTGCCTCATATGAACCAACACCCCAGTCACTCTGGGGTCCCAAGTCAGGTCACTGCAGCTCCTTTGGGACATGCACGCAATCACTTCCAGAGACAGAGGAGGGTACTTTGCTGTCTTTGAACCTGTTCCAGACACCCCTGAAGGTCTTTAAAATCATAACTAAACTGTGTGGGGTGGCTTATGCCTGACTTCACAGCAGGTTGGGAGGTGGAGACGAAAGGATTTCCTGAGCTCAGATGTTGGAGACCAGCCAGAGCAACATGGCAAGACCTCATCTCTACAATAAATCAAAATATCAGCTGGGCACGGTGGCACATGCCTGTAGTTCCAGCTACTTGGAAGACTAAGGCGGAAGCATTGCCTGATCCCGGCAGGTTGAGGCTGTGGTGGCTGTGAGCATGCCACTGCACTCCAGCCTGGGAAACAGAGTGAGACTCCAACTCAAAAACAAACAAATAAACAAACAAATAAAATCATAACTGAATATAGCTCCTCTCCTCAGAGCTCCACGAAGCTTTGAACATTGCCTCTGGCAGGGCGTGATGATTCACACCTGTAATCCCAGCTACTCAGGAGGCCGAGCCAGGAGGATCGCCTGAGACTGGGAGTTCAAAACCAGGCTGGGCAACATAGTGACGCCTCATCTCAATGAAAAACAAGTAAATTTTGCCGCCTTGGGGAGATTTCTTGAGGCACCCTACTGGTTGGGGCTTCCCTTGGTGATGATAACAACAGCCTTCCAGGGCACTGGGTAGCTGCAGAACCCTGGGCATTTAACCAGGGCCTGACTTGTTTATCATCTGTCTCCCCACAGAAGCTGGGCTAAGTTGTTTGTTTGTTCAGGGCCGCACCCCTGAGTCTAGCGCATTGCCTGACACAGGAGATACCGAATAAACATGTGTCAACTGACACAAAACAGGGAGTCACTGGTGTGGAGACAGGCCCAGAGGAAAGACCATTTTGATTCTTATCTTGGGTGGTGAGGGAGTGGCACTCAGATTATGAGCAGAAAAATGGCCTGTCTCAAGACCCAGGGATGCTGGGTGGGGGCTGGGAGCAGCTGAAGGTCAGTACTCTCTGTGAGCACGTTGATACAGCCCAAGGGTCCCCCTTCAGCTCCTGGACCACGCAGGCAGCATCTCCTCTGCCTGGTTGGGCGAGGCTGGCCTAAGCTCCTGGCCGTTTAGGCCGTTCACTGGCAGGATCTGCCTATGGCCTCAAGATGTGGGGAATGTTGACTTTTTTGAAGTCATGTTTTGCTCTTATGTTTTAGACAGGGTCTTGCTATGTTGCCCAGGCCATAGTGAAAGTAGCTCAATCATAGCTCACTGCAACCTTAAACTCTGGGGCTGAAGTGATCCTCCCACTTTGGCCTCCCGAGTAGCTGGGACTGCGGGCACCACCAAATCTAGCTAATTTTATTTATTTATTTATTTATCTATTTATTTATTTATTTATTTGAGTAAGAGTCTCACTCTGTCATCCAGGCTGCAGTGCAGTGGCACATGCGTGGACATTGCAGCCTGGACCTGCTGGACTCAGGCGATCCTTCTGTGTCAGCCTTCCAAGTAGCTGGAACCACAGGCACACCACCACAACGGGTTATTTTTTTTTTAAATGATTTATTGTAGAGATGAGGTCTCCCCAAGTTGCCCAGGCTGATCTCGAACCTTGGGACTCAGGCAATCCTCTCTCCTCTGCCTCTCAAAGTGCTGGGATGACAGGCGTGAGCCACAGCGCCCGGCTGGCCTGAGCTTTTTTTCATGGCCACCTGGATCTGCAAGAGTCTGTGAAAGGAAGGTTTCATTCCAGGAAGCAAAGAAAAAAAAATTGGAATCTCTATGACTGAGGAGCAGGAGGACGATCAAGGGGACAGCAGGCAACAGGCAGCCTCTGACCCTGGAGTCACTCATTGATTTCTTGCTCTTGGAAGTGAGCCCTGCCTCATTCTCCCCAGGGCCCTATGAGGTGGGGGTGGGGCAATCACCAGGACTGGGCATTCTTGGGACAGGCTGGCTCTGACCTTGCTTTGGGCCTTAGGGTGATCTGAAACCCCAATGTGGATAAGAAATGTGTACAAAAGGGTACAAATGGGGGACTCCTCTAGTTCTGCCAGCCTGGAATAACCACAGCTCTCAGGATTTTGCAGAATTTCATACTCATAGATGCAAAATCTCCAGCAGTGTCTGCTACAACTTACTATTTTTTTTTTTTGAGTTGGAGTCTCACTCTGTCACCCAGGCTGGAGTGCAGTGGCATGCTTCTGGCCACCGCAGCCTTGACTTCCTGGGCTCAGGCAATCCTTCTGCCTCAGCCTGCCAAGTAGCTGGAACTACAGGCACACACTACAATGCCCAGCTAATTAAAAAAATAATTTATTGTAGAAATGAGGTCTCACCATGTTGCCCAGACTGGTCTCGCACCTGTGGTCTCAGGCAATCCTCTTGCCTTGGCCTCCCAAAGTGCTAGGATTATAGGCTTGAGCCACCGTGCTCAGTCAACTTACTGTTTTTTGAGTCAGGGTCTCACTCTGTTGCCCAGGCTGGAATGCCCTGGCATGATCACAGCTCCCCACAGCCTTAACCTCCTGGGCTCAGGTGATCCTCTCACCTCAGTCTCCTGAGTAGCTGAGACTACAGGTATGCACCACCATGCCTGGCTAAATTATTTATTTATTTATTTTATAGGAGCAATAAAATATGTTGCCCAGGCTGGTCCCAAACTCCTGGGCTCGAGCAATCCTCCTGTCTCAACCTCCCAGAGTGCTGGGATTGGGGGTATGAGCTGCCTCGCCTGGCCTGGCTACAGGGTGGAGAGCTGTCTAGATCCAGTGCCTCCCGGGCAGTTTTTTCTGGGTATCTTCTCCGCTCACTGGCAGATGCGAGAGTTCCCCAAATCGCTGTTCACATGTTTAAATTGTTCAAAGTAGACTCCATGAAGCCTGTTCGTGGTGGTCCCCAACAGAGTAAAGGCAGGGACCCGGAGCTTAGTTGGGGGTTGGGCACCCCAGCCCTCTCTCGGCCACGGTTCATTCTCCAAGTCCCTGCCATCACCTGGGAACAGGGTCTCAGCCTCCTTACCTCCCTGGTCTCCCAGCGGAAATTGCCCCCTCACGCCTCTGCTCCCGCCTCTTCCCCCCTCCGTGAGTCACTCTGGTCCTTCCACAAACGTAAGCCCAGACTCCCATCACAGCCTTTAGGGCGACAATGGCCTTTTCCGTGTTCCCCCCCCCACTGCGGTTGTGGACAGCTGGCCTTTCCAAACACCCTTCCCTTCCAGGGGTTCCCGACTTTCACCCCCAGGCCAGCGCAGCCTCCTCCCAGCCAGACTTTCAGAACTGCCCTTCCCTGAGAAGCCGGCTCCCACCCTTGGAGGGCCAGGTCCGCCTGCTCCCGGCTGGCTGCCCCAGAGCACGCAGGGCAGCTTCCTGTCTACGGACGGTTGCTCACGGGTCTGTAGACACTGTAACTGAGCCCTGGGCTGCTCAGGCCAGTATCTGCTGTCTTGAATGATGGTGCACAGGCTTGAAGAGCCAGTTATTCACTGGGGTATCCTCTGATCTAATCCCCAGACGTCCAGCGGCCCGGCGGGGTGGGTCCTACTGCACCGGCGAGCATATTCCAGGTGTCTCGCTGCCCCACCTCTACTGGTCCCTGCCGGGGCTTGCACAGTCGCAGGCTCTGCTGTCCTCCCGGGACTCCGAGGACAAGGCCCCTTCTACAGCGTCTGACCCATCCGGGCTGCCCAGCCCTCCCGGCCACAGCTGTGCCCTCCTAATACAGAGCAGACCTCCCAGCCGCTGGGCCCTCCCCTCCCGCGCAGCCTCTTCAAATTAAAAGCAGCCAGAGCGCAGGGCCCAGGGCGCGGGAGAGGGAAGCAGGAGGCCCTGCAAGTCCCCAGCCTGAGGTCGGGTCTGTCTCCCCTAGAGGTGGCGAAAGCCCCACCTGGAGGGGCCCACCCCACGTGTGTCCCGAGCTCTGGGCAGCGGCCCCCTCCCTCTTCCCCGCGGCTGGACGGCACAACAGACTTCGGTCCTGCGGATTCAGCCCAGCCCGCGGGTGCGGGGCGCTCCCGCTCCTCTCTGCAGGGGTCCCTGCAGCCCGGAAAATCTAGCCACCGCGGAGAAGGGGCGGGCTGGGACTGGAGGGGCCGCCGCCGGGGTGCACGCCCGCCGGGACCCTTTTGGAGAACTCTCCCAAGACGCAGCGGCGGAGCCCTGAGAGGGCAGAGACCCCCGGAGCCAGCCTCGGAGCCTCGGCGGGCCGGGACCTCACATCTACGGCCCGCCCCAACCCCCAGCCCCGGCGGAGGTCCCTCGGCGGGACGGGGGGGGGGGGGCCCGCTTCCAGATGCAGCCGAGAGTGGAAGAGGGCGGGAGAGGAGGCAGTGAGCGCCGTTTTCTTTGCAAACCACCAAACGGCCCTTCCTTTCAAATCCCGAGGCCAGAAACGCCCCCACCCCGTCGCACCCAGCGCCTCACTTGAAAACACAATCTTAGGTTCGAATGCGAGTCTCACAGCTAGGGACTGCCGCGCTCTCCTCCCAAGGTAAAAAGGCCTTCTGGCTTCTTTGAAGAAAGCAGAGCCGAGGGCGGAACTGGGGAGAGGGAGAAGACACAGGGGGCGGAGGAGACGCCCGGGCCAGAGGTGGGCGCGATGCAGACGCCGCAGGGAGCGGGCAGGCCGGAGACATGGAAACTCGCAGGCAGGGCCGCCCCGATGCAGGCAGGCGGAGAGTTTTGTTTTTGTCCCCGCACCTCCAGGACAGCCCGGACACGGGTCTGTTTTTGTCTCCAGGGCCGTTTTGATCTGGTTGTAAACAGTTTACGAGGCCCTCGTTTGCAAGGGGGCTCATCCCCGCGCCTCTTCACACCCCGACGCCCACTGCACGTCGCCCAAAGCACAGGCAGAGCCGCCGCCCCCACTCCGGCCGGCCGCCCGGGAGCTGGGCCTCCCGCCCTTCGGGTCGCAGCCGCCTGGACCCCGGTTTGGGGAGAAAACCCGAGAGGCTGAAAAGCAAGACCCAGGCGCGCGTCGAGACGTTGGCACCGCTGCGCAGGCAACTCCGGTCCCCCCACGGCGCTGGCCGAGGCTCAGACAGGGGAGACCCGCGGCTCGCCTCGGTCAGGCGACGCGCTCGCCTGCTGGACTCCGGGACCACCCAGGGCCGCGCGTCGAGGGAGCAATCGGGATCCGCCGGGAACAACCGGCGAGCGTGTCCCACTCCCCCGACGCCCGGGCGCTCCCAGAGTCGCGGACCCGTCGCGGAGGGCGGAGGACTCGATTCAAACCGGCCCGTGAGGGCGGCAGGCTCGGGGGCT
>NW_007062047.1:185062-186169 GCF_000164805.1 Carlito syrichta
CGCCCGGTCCCGTGGGAGGAGGAACCCCGCGGGCGCTGTCCCCCGGCGCCCCGGGTCAAGTCGGCGGCGCCGCCGAGGGCCCGCTCCGGCTGGCTATCCGCCCCTGCGTATTAACTGCGATGTTACGCGCCCTTTCTCCTCTTTCCAGAACGAGCGCAGCCCTGTAGCCGCGTAGGAAAATCTCCCCGAGCGGGGAGGCGAACTCGTTCTGGAAAGGATGGGCTGTTTGTAGTTTCACAAACCGCTTTCCCGGCAGAGCCCCGACACCTCCCCCCCATCCCATCTGGTCCGCTTCTCCCCGCCCCCCCAGTTGTTGTCGAAGTCTGGGGGTTGGGACTGGACCCCCTGATTGCGTAAGAGCGAAACGCGAGGGCGCAATCTGGAGGCTGGGAGGTTGAGAGGCAGGGAGGAGCGAAACTTTTATTTTGAAGAGGCCACGGTGGGAGGGGGGGCTATTTCCTGACAGCTATTTACTTAGAGCAAACGCTGAGTGTTAGAAGGATGGACTCCAGCGCCCGGCCGGTTGCGCGTCGCGGGGTCTGAGCCCTCTGCAGTCGGAGCTCGGGCGAGGAGCGCGCGGGCGGCCGGGGGGACGCGCTGGGCTCCTGCCGCGCGGCGACCCGGAGGGGCTGGGGAGGGAGCAACCACCTCTGCTTCCGAGGGGAGTCCCTCGTCAGACCGGAGCCTGGAAGAGGCGAGGTAACTTCAAGCTTTAGGCGACGAGAATGAAAGGGAGCTGGCCTCGGCTGTGCGTTCAGAGGGTAGTATTTTTCTGAATAAACTTCACTTGGGGCGGTGGGGGATCACCGTGGGGCTAGAAAGTCTAGGGACAGAAAAAGACACACATTTTCCAGACCTATTTTTATAAAACAATGTTTTTCTACCAACCCTCCGGCCTCCCAGGGAAAGTGTTTGGGCTTACATTTTTGAGGTTTCTTTGGGAGAGGGGGTGGTACTCGCGAGGACTGGGCCGAGCACCAGGACGCCGGGTGGGGGCAGAGGGTTCGCCCTCGTCTTGGCACGGGGTCCGGGAAGGCGACAGGTTTTAAATGAGTATTTTCGTTTCTGGCCCGCGGTTTGGCGGGTTCGAGCTGCCGCCGGTGGGGG
>NW_007062047.1:186327-187337 GCF_000164805.1 Carlito syrichta
CGCTCGGCGCCCCAGCCCTGCTCAGACCGCCGGGGTCTGAAGGAGACCCGCAGGGTCCGGCTTCGCTGGGTCTCCCGGCGGGCGCGCCTACAAGGGCCCGGGCGGGGCGCTGTGGGAAAAGGCTTTTTGGCTCGGTGGCCGAATTGCTCAACGTTCTGGACGGGCTCGCCGCGCCGCGGGCGCTGCCGACCAGAACTAGACGGGACTTTGGAGCGGGGGAGGCATCTGGGTAAGCGAGGCACGACCGTCCTCAGCCGGGCGCCTCCCGTTCGAACGTCCCGGGCCTCGGGAGAGAGCCCCGGGTGCGAACCCGGGCGGCCGAGCGGGCTCTGGGGTCGCACCCGCCGCGGTGCCCCCGTCTGACCACCCGACCCGCTCTGCTGCGCCACACCCCTCTGCCCCTGCTCTTCTCCTCTGGCGCCGCCTCTCCACGATCCCTGCGACACTGCGGGTCCCCCATCCTCGCGCGGACTCCCGGCCGGCCCTCATTTCGGAGCTTTCGCCCAGGTCTGCAGCTGGACCTCACGAGAGCAAGGGCGCCGGGGGTCGGGGAAGAGCCCCTCGCCGATGTCCGGGCTCTTGCTCCGAGCGTGGAACGAGGGCTCAGAAGCCGAGCAGCGCGCCCGCATTCCTCCTGGGACGCGGCGGAGGGGGGAGCAGGGGAGGGGGCGGGCCGAGCCGTCCAGCTGCGAGCGGGGCTGGCGCCGAGGCGGGCCCGTCGTGCGGCTTCCGGGGACGGCCGTGGGCGGCGCGCCTCGCCGGGACGCCTTGGGGACGTGGTGGCCGGCGCCTCCCGCGGACCGGGCTTTCCTCGGACCTCGGGCATCGGGAGCCAGGCAAGAGCTCCGCGCCGGCTCGGTGGCCGAACCGTGCGGCCTTGGCGTCCCTGCGTCCCGCTTCGGGGGCCTGTCGGGGTCACCGGGAGGAGCGCGGGTTGGGCCGCCGCTTCTCCCCCGAGCCGTGGGCAGGGGCCGCCTGCCTTTGGTTGGAACCGGGCGGCGAACCGGGGG
>NW_007062047.1:187895-238900 GCF_000164805.1 Carlito syrichta
AGGCCGGCGAGGCCGGCGAGGGCGGGGGGCGGGGACGGAGGGGCCGCGCCTATGGGAGGACGGTCCCCGCGGCTTGTCCCTCACCGCAGCCTCCGACCCCGCAACATCCGGGTGTGTCGGCGCGCTTTCAGACTCCCGCCTCCACCCGTGGGCCTCCGACGGAGTCCGCAGGAGATCTGGAAAGGCAGAGGCTACAGCCACACTCTGGGGACCTGGCGCTCAGACGTCCCCGCCGCGGCGGGGGTCCTCGTCCCTGGGCCGACACCGCCACCTGCCGGCCGCTCCGCAGAACTGCCGCGGCCGTGGAAGGGGGTCTCGCGGGAGGCGATCGAGCTCCGCGAGGGTTGTGCTTCTGGCCTGGTGACCCCGCTGCTCTTCCTGGGATGAAAGCCGCAGGAGTCGCTGGACCGACGACCCGTGTGCGTTGCGGCCTCTGAGCCCCAGGTGCTCTCGCCTGGCGTGCTCAGGAAACATGGGAGGGCGCACACTTGTCCCCACTCATACCCGAGCAACCTGGAGTCTGGGATGGGTGGCCCCAAGCCCAGGCTCACTGGCACCACAGGTTGCTCCTCCCCAGGCCGTTGCCTGAGGAGTCACCCCAGTTTGGTGACAACCAAAGGACATCCGTTTTATCTGCTGTGGTTCAGTATCTGGCAATGGGAGCTGAGAGGTCTGTGAGTGCAGCCATTGTGTGAGCATGACTTGCCCCATGCTGGACTGTCCAGGGACCTCTGGAGAGCAGAACAAAGCAGGCCCTGGTGGGGACACACACCCTCTGCTGGAAACAGGGAGGAGGCACTGCCAGTGTAGACCTGGGCTGGAGTTGTGAGATGGGTAGAACATTTGTTGTCATTGTCACAACAGGAGTTAGCTCAGGAGGCTGGAATTCGCGGGGCCCCTGGGACTTGAAGTCCTGGAATCACCAGTGACCATCGGGTCCCCGAGGTCTCTGGTGGGATGTCATCACCAATGGGTGAAGCACTGTGCTCAGTGGGCCTGCAGTGGACGCCCGTGTGTTGGTGACCCGGATGTGACTCCGGCCTTGGGGTACATACCTGGCTCTTGGGGCTCCTGGAAGCCGGCTTGCTGTGCTTTTTGGCTCTGTAGGGGCCGTCGCGGCCTCTCACTTTCTTTTCTTTTTTGTTTTGAGTCAGAGTCTCACTGTCACCCAGGCTGGAATGCAGTGGCATGCTCACAGCCACCACAATTTTGACCTGCTGGGCTCAAGTGATCCTTCTGCCTCAGTCTTCCAAGTAGCTGGAACTACAGGCACACGTCACCACATCTGGCTAATTTTTCTTGATTTATCATAGAGACGAGGTCTCGCCAAGTTGCCCAGGCTGGTGTCAAACCCCTGAGCTCATGTAATCCTTTCACCTCAGTTTCCTAAAGGGCTGAGATGACAGACGTGAGCCACTGCACCCGGCTGGCTTCTCACTTTCTTAGCAAGGAGCTGAAGCCTCTCTGACTTCCTTGCATTGAAGCCTCTTAGGAGTCTGCACATGGGTCCGTGTGAAAACCAAGGCGCTTCAGATAAGCTGTTTGGTGGAGTTCTTGCAATGGTGCAGTGGGGCAGGCAGGCTAGACAGGATGCTGTATTCCTGGCTTACAGAAAAAGAGACTGAGGTTCAGAGAGGTGAATGGAGTGCCACAGTTGGTGTCGGTGCCTGGTCCAGTGTGGTCTCCATTGTGTCTGCTGAGAGAAGAAATGGGAAATCCCAGAAGCTGTGGAGTGGCCTGCTGGGGAGGCGGCGTGGGTCTGTCTTCTCCTAACCTGAGCAGAGGCTTTTGGGCTGTGATCACCGTGACAGAGGCTGAGGGTGGCACATGGTTGGCCTGACCAAAGGAGTGATCAGGATGAGACCTCGCTCCTTCCAGGGGCCTGTGCAGCTGAGTCCCGCTGGCCTCGTGGCCGGAATTTGTCACCTCCCGGTGCTCATGTGACTTGTGGGCGTGTTCCTGGGTGGGAGGTGTACAGGGAGAAAGAGCTGGCACCACAGAACTGGGAGGCAGAGCCACACTCTCCACAGCCTCCCCGTGGGCAGATATGCTGCCATCATTTGCTGGCGACCGAACCATGAAACGGAACATTGCGCACACCTGGGTTTCTGCCCTGGAGCCGCTGTCACCAGAATGGGCTCTGGGACTCTCCAGTGAACCCATGGATGCTGAGAGTGCATGTTGTCACTGCCCAAGGGGACCAGCTCCTTGCTCACTCGGGCTGGCCACTGAGAACCGCCTGGGCTGTGGGTCCCAGATCCGGGTGCCTGAAAGGCTATTTGCTGAACCTGGCCAGGGTGGAACCCCCTGGAGAAACCACAGTCCTCTTCCATGCAGGGCGCTGGAGGAATGCGTGCTGGCCAGGCCTGCAGAGAAGGGCCAGACACAGGCGTGAGGCACCCAGGACAGAACCGAGGATGTCAGGCTGGCCTGGAGCTGCCTTGGAAGCTAGCCACGTGGGTCAGTGGGGGCTGGGATTTATACTACACGTGCGGGCACCACTACTGATTGTGATGAGTCGTCTGCCTGGCCTGGCTGCTGTGCCTGACACCCAGTGCGGGGAAACCCATCCCCAGCCATGCAGGGGCCTCAGAGGCCACCGGCACATGCAGATGGAGGTTGTGTCCACAGCTGCTGCCTGTGCTTCCCCCGCTGCAGTGAACAGAGGATTGAAACTTGCGCTAGAAAAGAGTTGGAGCATGGGAGTGGCAGGAACGCAGACTCCCCTCACAGAGACCATGTGGCATCACATAGACCTCAAATTCTGGCTCTGCCACCAGCTGTGTGACTTGGGGTCCTTGGCCAACCCCCTCTGGGCCTTCACTGCACCACAGGGCACTCTAACCAAGCATAGCACATAACCGGGGACTCCAGCATAGTGAGTCACAGCTTCTCATTCTTCTGCTGCATTTTGTGTCCAGTCCACACCTCCCATGACCACCCGACCACCTTTCACCGTCTTCCTCCCCCAGTTCTGCAGTGCCGCCCAAGACAGCCGAAACCGAATTCTTGCAGGTGGACTACCTTAAAGCAAAAATGCACGATCAGGGCCATGAAAACCACATTTGGGGCTAGGCACAGTGGCTCGCTCTTGTCATCCCAGCACTTTGGGAGGAGGAGGTAAGAGGATTGCCTGAGTCTAGGAGTTTCGAGACCAGCCTGGGCAACTTGGCGAGACCTCGTCTCTACAATAAAAAAAAAAAAAAAGACCAAACAAACGAAAACTACATTTGGGCTGTGATCTGCTTGGTCCTTTCCAACAGAAACAAGTAACACCTGTGAGGCTGAACGTGGAACACGTCGAAATTCTCCTTGTTTGTTTTTCGCGACCATGTGTTGGGTGTCATGGGCATGCCTTCACTGCCGGAGTCAGCAGCGGAACAAATGAAGTCCTCTGTGCCCACTCCGCAGCAGGAACTGGGGGGCTGCTTGGGCCCCATCCGGGCCAAGGCCAAGGCGGGGATGTGTTCTGTGTTTTGACTTAAAGCTTGGGGTCCCCCAGGCCCTCTGCATGGCCTCTTCTGTGGAAACGTGGGTGCATAGAAGCCAGCACCAGGAGGTCTGCCTGCAGCTCCTCCTCACAGACTCCAGCGAGTCCACGTCAGTGATATCACTTGGACAGGGAAGATTGAAGTGGGGGAGAGGTGTGGATCGGAACAGATGATGAAGAGGGGTCCTTCCGGGGACTTTTCCAGAAGGCCCATCCTGGCCTTACCCAGGGAGCAGGCCCCGCGATTTCTCGCTCCTCTACACGCTTTTCCTCTGTCCCTTCCCTCCGTCCCACTCCTTGCCCTGTTTGTGCTTTGGGGACATTCAGGTTCTGTCTCTTTCTCCCAGTCTTTCTAGGAAATCAGAGGACCTGGAACTTGGTTCCCGCAGGTGTCAGCCTCACGTGAACGCTGGTGGTCAGCACCAATGGCTTTCATCCTGTCGTTTGCTGCTTCTCTTGTGGGGGTCGTCACACCTCTGTCCCCCCTTCTTCACCATTTTGGTTACTCCTCCCTGCCTGAGAGTCCCCACGAGGGCTCCCACAGGACCCCTGGCAGGAGCCCAGGTGCCCACCTGGTGCCTGCCTGGGTCACCAAGGCCTCCTCCAAGTGACGTTGGTTAAGTGGGCATTTCCGAAACTTTAGGGCAGGTGACTCTGAATTTGAGGACACTTGCTCTAGCCTAAGTCACTGCCCCACGGTTGTGCGGGTTGCCAACTCTCTAGAAGCCAAAACAGGAGGCAAGTGGTGATCACCGTGTATGAAGACAGCTCTGGGTAGGAGGTCAAGAAAACACCTGCATTCGTGTCTTTGTTGTTTACGTTCTTAATTTAAATGGTCTAAAGGAACAGTTCTCCTGTGCACGTGGACACCCAGGACCTGAAAGCTCTGTTGTGGTCCTGGTCTGGGTGGGCTGTCATGGGGACGGCTCCCACTGTAGTCTGGGTCCTGGTGGGCTGGCGTGGGAATGACTCTGTCATGTTCCTGGTCCTGGAGGGCTGGCGTGGAGATGGCTCCTTGGTGGTTCTGGTCCCAGTGGGCTTGCGTGGGCTTGGCTCCCGCTGTGGTCCTGGTCCCTGCGGGCCTTGCATGGAGATGGCTCCCGCCATGGCCTAGGTCCCTGTGGGCTGGCATGGGAATGAATCCTGCCATGGTCCTGGTCCCCATTGGCTGGCATGGGTATTGCTCCTGCTGTGGTTCTGGTCCCCATGGGCTTCATGTGGAGGTGGCTCCTGCTGTGGTCTTGGTCGCAGGGGGCCTCATGTGGGGATGGCCTCCGCCGTGGTCCTGGTCTCTGTGGGCTGGCATGGGGATGGCTCCTGCTGTGGTCCTGGTGCTGGTGGGCCATGCATGGAGTTGGCTTCTGCCATGGCCCCTTGGTCTCCATGGGCTGGCATGGGAATGGCTCCCGCTGTGGCACTGGTCCCCGTGGGCCTCGTGTGCAGGTAGCTACTGCCATGGTCTTGGTCCCAGTGGACCTCGTGTGGGGATGGCTCCTGCCGTGGTCTGGGGCCCTGTGTTCTGGCATGGGCATGACTCCTGCCGTGGTCCTGGTTCCCATGTGTCTCGTGTAGGGATGGCTCCTGCTGTGGTCTGGGGCCCCTTTGGTCTCCTTTGGCCTCGCACTGTTTTAGATCTTAAACTGGACACTTTAGGCAAGAACAATGCTGTTCAAGTTTCCCATCGTGTCAGGCGCACAGGAGAGGGAGTGGCGGTGGGTGCTGCTGGCTGACACTGTCTCTCTCTGCCTTTGACTTTTCCAGTTTTCCGGAGCTATGGGGACTTCCTGCCGGGTGTTCCTGGTGCTGGTCTGTCTTCTCACAGGTATGGCTGTTGCCCCAAGTCCTTGTCCGGGCCCTTCTCTCCCAGGCTTCAGTCTCCGTGGGGTGGCCCCTGCACCCACAGTCCAGAGAGGATGAGAGACAGAAAGCTGTGGGCCGGGATCCAGAGCCTCCAGCACCGTCACTTCCCTTGCCGGGTTGCCCTTATTTCATTCCACACGGAGCACTCTCAGCACTTCATTCCACACGGAGCACTCTCACGGAGCACTCTCAGGTTTCAGAGCCTGTGCAACCCTGGCCCTGGCTTGCTATTGGTGATGATCTTCACCACTGTCTTCCTTTTCCTGGGACCAGGGCTTCCAGCAGATGAAGGCATGTGTGTCTGGGCATGGTGATGTACGCCTGTTGTCCCAACTACTCAGGAGGCTGAGGTGGGAGGATCCCTTTAGGCCAGGAGCTCAAGGCTTCATTTGTGAATAGCCACTGAACACCAGTCTGGGCGACAGAGGGGGACACTCCCATCTCTCTCTTTTTTTTTTTTGAGTTGGAGTCTCACTCTTGTCACCCAGGCTGGAGTGCTGTGGCACGCTCATAGCCACTGTAGCCTTGACCTGCTGGGCTTAGGCGATCCTTCTGCCTCAGTCATCCAAGCTAGATCTACAGACGCATGCCACCACACCCGGCTATTTTTTTGTGATTTATGGTAGAGACAAGGTCTCACCAAGTTTCCCACTGATCACAAATCCCCAGGTTCAGGCAGTCCTCTTGCCTCTACCTCCCAAAGTGCTGGGATGACGGGCTGAGCCACTGTGCCCGGCCCCTCCCATCTCTTAAAAAGAAAGTCAATTGAGAAAAGTTTTGCCCAGGAAGTCATACTTGCCTTAAGTCGTATCTTCCTAATGCAAGAAGCTCACTTAGGTTGTGTGGTGATCTCTCCTGAATCCCATGACAGAAGAGCGTTTGGGTCCTAGAAAGTCTTACTGGCTCTTCTCTCCAGGAGGATGCCACTGGGGCATTCTGTTGAATGGTTATTGGACCTCTTTAGTCTTTACCCAGATAATCATGCTCTGCTGAGGCTCAGTATGGAGTTGGTGCTTTTCTGGTCTGAGTTACCCCAGCCTGCCCGTGCCTGTATGCCCCGCCCGTTTGGGTGTGATGAATTGAGCAGGACCAGAAATCAAGTCACTCTAAGCTCTGTGAGCATCTCACAGGGTGACAGGTGATCCCAGGTGCCTGAACATGCTTTAGAAACCCTGGGGGCCACCTGTAGACAGGTGAGATTCCTGCCTGGGCCCCAAGGGAGTTCTTGTAATGGCGATTCTGATGGCTTTCTAGGTGTCGGAGTTGGGCCAGAATTCAAGGTTCTAGGATTAACTCAGTGTTTCCACTCGTGGGCTTGAGTTATTATTTGGGAGTTAAAATCCACATCACCTGCTGGGCGCGGTGGCTCATTCTTGTAATCCCAGTACTTTGGGAGGCCACTGTACACCTGTCTGGGCAACAGAGGGGGACACTCCCATCTCTCTCTCTTTTTTTTGAGTCTTGAGCAATGCCTTAGCCAGGCACACGGGGCTAGAGGATTGCCTAAGCCCACGGGTTCGAGACCAGCCGGGCAACATGGTGAGACTTCATCTCTACAATAAATAAAAAACAAATTTGCTGGGCATGGTGGTGTACACTTACTTGGAAGGCTGACGCGGAAGGATGACCTGAGCCCAGTAGGTTGAGGCTGTGGTGGCTGTGAGCATGCCATTGCACTCTAGGCTGGGTGAAACAGTGAGGGTACAACTCCCCCACCAAAAAATAAAAAATAAAAAAATAAAATCCACGTTATCCTGCACCGGGCTTGGTAGTCATCAGGAAGAGACAGAGGCTGTGGGGACAGTCTGCTCTGGGCTTTGTCCAGCCTTACCCCTCTCCCCAGCTGAGGTATACTGCAGGGTGTGTGGATGTCCAGGAGCTCTCTCAGGTGGCTGGTGGTCCTGCCGAAGTGTCTGAAATATGGGATTGGCATCTGTCGTCCTCCCTCCTGGGAGGCTGAGAGGGTGTCAGGGTGGAGAGACTGCTTGGAGTTTCTGTTGCTCTTGGAAGGGCAGCCTTCCATGGTGCCCAGGTGCCCAACTGTGGAAGGCTGTGGAAGCTGTCCTTGTTTGCGGGAGCACGGCTGGCTCCCCCACCCCTCCCCGCTGCCTTGGCATGCTGGCCTTTCTCGCTGCATCTCAGTCAGCACACCTTCTTCTGCAGGGCCCGGTCTACTGCTTGGCCAGCTGCCGTCCATCCTCCCGGACGAGAGTGACAAGGTGGTGTCGCTGAACACGCCCTTCTCTCTGAGATGCTCCGGGGACAGTGAGGTGAGCTGGCAGTATCCCTCGTATGAGGACCAGGACCTTGTGGTGAACATCAGACCTGAGGAGAACAACAGTGGCCTCTTTGTGTCGGTGCTGGAGGTGAGCAGTGCCTCAGCCAGGCACACGGGGCTGTACACCTGCTACTACAATCACACGCAGACGGAGGAGGCTGAGCTCAAGGGCAGCCATGTCTATGTCTACGTGCCAGGTGAGTTGGGCCCCGGGCTGCACTTGTCGGGTCCCTCTGCTTAGCTGCAATAAGGCTTTCTGCAGATGTAAGAATGGGCAGGTGCAGCGGCTCATGCCTGTCATCCGGCACTTTGGGAGGCTGAGGTGGGAGATTCACTGGAGTCCAGGAGTTTAAGATAAGCCTGGACAACATAGCAAGACCTCATTTCTGTAAAAAATTTAAAAATTAGGCAGGGTGGTGGTGTGCTTATAGACCCAGCTACCTGGGAAGCTAAGGCAGGAGGATCACCTGAGCAGGGGAGGTCAAGGCTAATGTGAGCTGTGTACTCTGGCCTGTGTGACAGAGTAAGACATTGACTCCAGAAAAAGAATAAATACTTATTGGAGAAAATTTGAGGCCAGGCACGGTGGCTCATGCCTGTAATCCCAGCACTCTGGGAGGTGGAGGCGAGAGGATTACTTGAGCCCAGGGGCTTGAGACCAGCCTGGGCAACTTGATGAGACCTCATCTCTACAATAAATCAAAACATTAGCAAGGTATGGTGGCACACGCCTATAGTCCCAGCTATTTGGAAGGCTAAGGTGGATCGTCTGAGCCCAGCAGTTGAGGCTGTGGTGGCCGTGAGCATGTCCCTGCACTCCAGCCTGGGCGACAGTGAGACTTCAACTAAATTTAAAAAAAAAAAAGAAAAATTGAGAACCATAGAGCACACATAGTTAAAAATCTTTGTAATATCATTATGAAAAAATATTCACTGTTAACATTTCAGAGCTATATCAAATTTTGAAAATCTCTTTATTGTGATATGTTCTTTGTTGGTAGTGTGTAAAAAATCTGAAATATACTCATTTCTATTCAGTTCAGCATAGTTGGACAAATATTTACTGTGTATCAGGCACCGAACTAAGTGGGACACATTTAATAACCCCGTCCTGGAGTTAAGGCCGGGTGCCATGGCTGATGCCTGTCATCCCAGCACCTTAGGAGGCCAAGACAGGACAATCACTTGAGGCCAGAAGTTTAAGACCAGCCTGGGCAACACAGCAAGACCCTGTCTCTTGAAATATGTATACATTTTCCAAGAAAACACCCATTTTTTTTTTAGATTTAATATAAATGTACAGCTGAGCTCGGTGGCTCAGCCTGTAATCCCACACCTTGGGAGGCTGAGGTGAGTGGATTGCCTGAGTCCGCAGGTTCGAGACCTGCCTGGGCAACTTGGTGAGACCTCATCTCTACAATAAATCAAAAAGTCAGCTGGGCGTGGTAGCACATTCCTGTAATTCTGGCTACTCGGAAGGCTGAGGCGGAAGAATTGCCGGAGCCCGGCAGGTCAAGGTTGCGGTGGTCAGGAGCGGCCACTGCACTCCAGTCTGGGCGACAGAGTGAGACTCCAACTCAAAAAAAGGAAAAAAAAAAAAAGGTATATTTACTCATGATGAATTGAGAATTTTTTTTTTTTTTGAATCAGAGTCTCACTCTGTCGCCCAGGCTGGAATATGGTGGCATGCTGTTCATGGCCACTGCAGCCTCGACTAGATGGGCTCAGGTGATCCTTCCGCCTCAGCCTTCCAAGTAACTGGAATTACAGGCACATGCCACCACACCTGGCTAGTTTTTATTGTAGAGACAAGGTCTTGTCAAGTTGCCCAGGCCGGTTTTGAACCCCTGGACTCAGGCAATCCTTTCACCTCTGCCTCCCAAAGTGCTGGGATGACAGGTGTGAGCCACCCTGCCTGTCTTTTTTTTCTTAACGAGTTCCTCTTCCTGCCTGCTGTAACTATGGGTATCTCTGGGCATCTCCACCCTCTTTGCATCTTTCATGACCCTCTTATCTATGAGAACCTTCCTTTTTAACAGCAAAATGCTTTTGCGAAGGGTAAGGCAGGGCACAGTGGCTCACGCCTATAACTCCAACACTTTGGGAGGCTGAAGCAGGAAGAGTACTTGAGGCTGGGAATTCGGGACCAGCCAGGGTAACATAATAGGACCCTATCTCTACAAAAAATACAAAATTAGACAGGCATAGTGGCAGGTACCTGAAGTCCCAGCTACTCAGGAGGCTGAGGCAGGAGGATCGCTTGAACCCATGAGTTTGAGGCCACAGAGTGCTGTGATCATGCACTCCACTGAGACTCTGTCTCTTACTTTTTTTTTCTTAAAGGCTGAGTATTTAGGATGTCACTTCAACTTCATTCCCACTTAGGGTCCTTTGGTGAAATCCTCTAAATATGGAGGGCTTTCCCCACGCTGTGACGAAAATGGCAGGAACGTGGGTTTGCTAAAGGTATCTGAGTCCACCTAAGATTGTCCAAAACTTCTTTTTTACTTTTGATTTTTTAAAATGTTCGATGTTTCTACTCTTAGGTCCATACCCACAAACCTTGTTCCCACCCAGCCCAGCACCACACATGCAGGCTGCAGTTCTGCCCAACAGAGCAGACATCTTTTTGCTGTTGAGAAAGAGAGCCAGGGCCCTGGCTCAACTGGTGTGAGGGACTGTCAGTGCCTAGGCGACAGTGGCTTGGTGGCGAGGGCACAGTCTCAGGTTTGCTCTCGGCTGTGGACTCATGTGTTTGATGTTGCCCTGCAGGGGTTCCTTCTTAGTAAACAGGATTCTGTGCTACTTTTCAATACTCCTGACTAGGTGACTGGAGTTTTGAAAAGCATTTCATAATTTATTTTGTATTTTTTTGAGTCAGAGTCTCACTCTGTCGCCCAGATTGGAGTGCAGTGGCATGCTTATGGCCACTGCAGCCTCAAACCGCTGGGCTCAGGCTATCCTTCCGCCTCAGCCTTCCAAGTAACTGGAACTACAGGTATGCACCACCACACCCAGCTAATTTTTAAAATTTGTTGTAGAGACAAGGTCTTGCCATGTTGCCCAGACTGGTCTCAAACTCCTGGTCTCAGGCAATCCTCTCATCTCAACCTCCTAAAGTGCTGGGATTACAGGCATGAGCCACCGTGCCTGGCTAATTTTTTTGATTTGTTGTAGAGGTGAGGTCTTGCCAAGTTGCCCAGGCTGATCTCCAATCCCAGGACTCAGGCAATCCTCTCGCTTCCGCCTCCCAAAGTGCTGGGATGACAGGTGTGAGCCACCAAGCCTGCCTAGCCTTTCATAATTTAAAACTTCAGAATATTTGTCTCGTTTTGAGTAGAGCGGGGTTCTGTTTTGTTTTTTGTGGTTGTTTACCCTTGACTTAGATTCCTGACTCGTGTTTGGGTTTATTTTCGGTATTTTTAATCTGGGCACAGGCAATTTGGGCTTTTTCATACTTTTAAGTCACTTCTAGCTGTCACGATGACCAGTGTCACGGGGGCGGCTCTTCCAGTTTTGTGTGTAAAGGCACAAGCATGTCTCATGATGGTCTTGCCAATGGAGTTTCTCTGGATCTGTATGTGAAGGTGACATTAGCACCTCACGGAGTTTCCTCCCTTTTTCCACCGCAGACCCAGATGTGGCCTTCGTACCCGTGGGCATGACGGAGTCCTTGATTGTTGTGATGGATGACGACTCCACCACCATCCCTTGCCGCACGACGGACCCAAAGACGCCTGTCACCCTGCACAACAGCCAGGGGGTGGTCCCCGCCTCATACAACAGCAAGACAGGCTTCGTGGGGACCTTCCTCCATGGGCCCTATGTCTGTGAGGCCACTGTCCGAGGACGGAAGTTCCAGACCATCCCGTTTAATATTTATGCTGTGACAGGTACTCATGCCCTGGCCTCCTTCCTTAAGTAACAGGCAGAATCATCAGACGCAGGGAAGACCTTTAACAAAGCCATAATCACTGGTGAGGGAGGTCCTGACTCCAACTGGGTGCCCAGAAGCCCACCTAGTGCAGTGTCAGGCTGACCTGGGCTGTCCTCATAAGCTTAGAACCACTTGCAGCTGAAACTTGCTAACGCATGTGAGACTTCTTGTTTCACCAGTGGACTTCAAAATATTAGCAGGTGCAGTGGCTGACGCCTGTGATCCTAGAACTTTGGGAGGTGGAGGTGAGAGGACTGCCTGAACCCATGGGCGATGCAGAGGGACGTCACCCTCATTCACCCCGTGCCCTGGAGGGTGGCGTTCTGCTTAACTGGTGCTTATTTTTACAGTCATTACCATTTTGTATTTTTGAATCATAACCACGTGCCAAATTGTTGTCGACCAACTCAAAATCAAGGCTGCTGGGATTGTCTAAATTTTGTCTTGATCAAACTAGTCTGCAAATTATTTTTTAGCATTTTCTTTAAAAAACAAGCAATCCCAAACCTCATACGGTCCTGACTATCCCGTGAATGTTAAGCCCTTGTATCTGTTCTTTTAGTGGCAGCGTCCGAGATGAACATGGAGATAGAGGCACCCCAAACCGTGTATAAGTCAGGGGAGACGATCACGGTCCTGTGTTCCGTCTTCAACAACGAGGTGGTGGACCTGCAGTGGATCTACCCCGGAGGAGAGGTAGGCACCCTCGCTGGCAATGGTGCCAGGCTGCTCTAGCCATAGCCCTGTCTCCACAGTGAGTGCCTCTGTGGTCAGGGGAGAGTTCCAGGCAGCTGTGGATGGGCCAGGGCCTGCAGGATATGGAAGGCTTGCACTGAGCCATCCTCTCAGATGCCAGGAAGAAGAAGGCAGGGTCTGCAGCTGCAAGATAATAACCAGCAAATCAGGAGAAAGCAGGCAGAGCACATTGGCTCTCACCTGTAATCCCAGCACTCTGGGAGGCCAAGCTGGAAGGGAGACTGAGGTGGGAAGATCGCTTGAGCCCAGGAGTTCGAGACCAGCCTGGACAACATGGTGAGACCTCGCCTGTACAAAAAAAACATTTAAAAATTAGCCAGGCACGGAGGCACGCACCTGTAGTCCCAGCTACTCAGGAGGCTGAGGCAGAAAGATCACATAAGCCTAGGAGGTCGAGGCTGTGGTGAGCCGTAATTGTGCCGCTGCACTCCAGCCTGGACAACACATGAGACCTCGACTCGAAAAGAAAAGAAAGACATGGTGGACTGAGGCAGCTCTCCTTTCTTACTACCTGCTCACCTCCGTGGGTCTGAGGCATCTGGTGATGTCGAAGGCCCACTCGCCTCCTTTTTCTGCTCTGGAGGTACCAGGGCACCACATCTCCTGTCCTGCCTCCTGCCTGTCAGGTGTGCCTTACCTTACATGAGCAGGCATTACGTACTCAACCGGTGAAGACTTAGTGATGTTTGCTGAGTCTTGGGCACCATGCCAGGCATTCCAGCAGTGGGTGGGGGTGGGAGCTGGGAGGGGCCACCAAGCTGCGTCCTGGTCCTTGGAGAATCTCGTCTGACTTTCTCGGGTGTTGAGGATGGTGCGTAGGGAACCATGTGGAGGCTGGTCAGGAGTGGAGGCTGGTCGGGAATGAAGGCTGGCCTTGGCCCGGGATCTGGTGGAGGGCAGACCCCAGACACGCGTCTATCTCTGTGCTCCTGTCCTATCTGGCATCTGGCTGCTCTCTCTCTCTCCCTCCTTTCCTCCCTCCATTTCTCTCCTAGTTGGCTGCTGTTTTTCCTTTTTTCTGGGCACCCGTGGAAGTGGGGCGTTTTCGTGTGTTGCCTTTGACCCTGGCGCGGAAGGGCGTCTGCAGTCCACGTGTGCACGTCTTCCATGTGTGCATGTCTTCCCTGAAATGCAACACAATCGCCTTTACTGTTTTCACTTTAATTCCTGAAACCTTGACTCTGCATTTATGAGAGACAGAACATTTTTTTTCAAGCCAAAGTACATGTTCTTTGACTCACAAATGCGTCATCAAAGCGTTGCTTTAGACAACATACCTTTTTCCGATTACAAAAGTAAAACAGGTTTATTGTCAAAGCTATGTGAAATGTAGAGAAAACAGGAAAGCTCCTTTCTAGCACATCACTGCTCGTGTTTTAGGAAGGTAAATCTTTCAGGTTTTTTTTCGCAGAGATAGATGGTGTTATTCTCTAAAGTGTACCGTTTCCTCCTTTCTCCAGCAGCGTACCACAAACAGCTCATGCATGTCACACACTATCCTTTAAAGCATGCTTTTCTAAAGACTGGCTTTTTTTTTGGGGGGGGTGAGGTCTTACTCTGTTGCCCAGACTGGAGTGCAGGTGGCATGCTCACGGCCCCTGTAGCCACGACCTGCTGAGCTCAGGCGATCCTTTCACCTCAGCCTTCCAAGTAGCTAGAACCACAGGCACGTGACACCATGCCTGGCTACTTTTTCTTACATTTTTCTTTTTTTTTGAGCCAGAGTCTCACTCTGTCACCCAGGCTAGAGGGCAGTTGCATGCTCATGGCCACCACAGTCTTGACCTGCTGAGCTCAGAGGATGTTTCTGCCTCAGCCTTCCAAGTAACTGGAACCACAGGCACACGCCATCACACCCGGCTAATTTTTTGATTATTTATAGAGAGGAAGTCTCTCCAAAGTTCCCAGGCTGGTCTTAAACCCCTGGGTTCAGGCAATCTTCTTGCCTCTGCCTCCCCAAGGGCTGGAGTGACAGGCGTGAGCGACTGCTGGGCTTCATTCTTTAGAACAGTTTTAGGGTCTCAGTAACATTGAGTGAGGGGTACAGAGACCCCCCCCATACAGCCCCTGCCCCACCGGCACAGCTTCCCCCATCACCAGTGCCCTCGCCAGACATTCCTTATCATTGATGAGCCTACATACACACATCTTTGTCACCTGGAGTTCATAGTTTATTCTTCATTCTTTTTAGAGTCAGGATCTTGCTCTGCTGCCTAGGCTGGAGTGCATTAGTGCTATCACAGCTCACCTTGGCTTCGAATTTCTGGGCTCAGGGAATCCTCCCACATCAACCTCCTAAGTTGCTGGGACTACAGGTGCATGCCACCACGCCCCAAATTTTTGGTAGACACAGGGGTCTCACTATGTTTCCCTGGCTGATGTTGAACTACTGGTCTCAAGCAATCCTCCTGCCTTGACCTCCAAAGCACTGAAATTATAGGCATGAGCCCACACACCCGGCCAGAGTTGGTAGTTTACCCTCGAGCCCACTCTCAGGAGTGAGTTTTGTGAAAGTCGGTTTTCTTCCCCTTCTGTAGAATGGTAAAGGCACCATCATGCTGGAGGAATTCAAGGTCCCATCCATGAAACTGGTGTACACATTGACGGTCCCCAAGGCCACGGTGAAGGACAGTGGAGATTACGAATGTACGGCCCGACTGGCCACCAGGGAGGTCCAAGAGACGAAGAGAGTCACTGTCTCTGTGCACGGTACAGCCTACTTCCTGCCGCGTTGGCCGTTCCTTGCGTGAGGCTGGCCTGTGGTGAGCCCTGCCTCACAGACACTCTCCCCGTACAGAGAGAGGCTTCGTGGACATCCAGCCTGCCGTCAGCCCGTGGGAGGCCGTCAACCTGCATGAGGTCAGGCACTTCGTGGTGGACGTGCAGGCCTACCCGCCACCCCACATTTCCTGGCTGAAAGACAACCTGACGCTCACGGCAAACCTCACGGAGATCACCACGGACGTGGAGAAGGTGCAGGAGACCAGGTAGGGAGGCGTGTGCTCCAACAGCCTGTCCTGTGTGTCCCAAGACAGGCCAGGGTTGCACATGTCCTAGTCTACCGAGGTGGTCTAGGACCTGCAGCAGGCTGAGCTGAGAGGTGTGTGTGGTCAGGTCCTGATGATAACACTGACTTGGTCGTGGTTTGCTGGAGAGTATCTCATAGGGTGACAAGGAAGAGGACCGAGGGCTTCCCCTCTCCAGCGCAGCAGCTCTCTGGTGGCTGCCAGGGCGAGGACAGAATGGGGAGTGGTATCTGTGTGGGTCGCACCCACTCCTTGACATTCTCCACCCACGTAGCAAGTGGGCGCATTTGCTGGCAGTCATCACAGGAACGCACGGGAGACAGCAGGCTGAGGGCTGAATTTGGAGCACACGTGCCCCCAGCTAGGCCTCCATGGGGAGGAAGATGGCTGCCCGCTACGTCTGGCCAGGGTAGCAAGGCCCGGAGGATCCCAAGGCCTTGTCTTTTGGTCAGAGTGGTGGCTGTGCTCAGCTTGTAACTGGGGGTGGAGCTTTGGGACATCGCCTTTGGCTCTGTGTCCTTGTTCACGGCGCATGCTGAGTAACGCCGTGTGTCATTCAGGGTGAGAAGTGAGATGGGTGTTGGCTGGAGCCTCTCACAGCTCTGAGCCGGGATTAGATGCCAAGAATCAGGAGGGGCCTTGAAGGGCTCAGCCAATTCAGCTCATGCCTTTGTCAGCATCGTCCCAGGAGACCAAGTCAGTCCCGTGTCCCAGCCCTTCCAGAATGGGGAGACAGAACCTTTCTCCTCAGCTCACTGGACCCCAGGACCTGCTGGCTGCTTTCTGAGAGAATTCCTGTGAGACTGAGAAGCAGCGTCTGGGGAGGAGCATTTTATGGCCACGCAAGAGCAGTGTGGAGACGGTGTGGAATCAGGACCTGGAAGGCTTTCTGGAGACATGACATGCAGGTGCACAGCAAGACAGGCCTTCCCATGAAGTGCGAGGCCTGGGTCCAGCTGACACCTGAGCGCGAGTGAGCAACATCCACAGGCAATGGTTGGTAGCAGGGACATGGCAAGCTGGGCAGTGAGAGCCCTGGAAGACCCTGAGAGGCTCTGAAAGGCCCTGGAAGACTCTGAAAGGCTCTGGGAGGCTCTAGAAGGCTCTGGAAGGCCCTTGAAGGTCCTAGGAGCCTCTGGAAGGTCCTGGAAGGCTCTAGAAGGCTCTGAGAGTCTCCAGAAGACCCCAGAAGGCTCTGGAAGTCTCTAGAGGGCTCTAGAAGGCTCTGGAAGACTATGGAAGGCTCTGGGAGACTCTGGAAGGCCCTGGGAGGTCCCAGAAGGTTATGGAAGGCCCTGGAAGATCCTGGAAGACCCTGGGAGGCTCCAGAAGGCTTTGGAAGGCCCTGGAAGACCCTAGAAGCTCCAGAAGGCCCTGGAAGATCCTGGGAGACTCTGGTAGGCCCCCAAAGGCCGTGGGAGGTCCTAGAAGGCTCTGGAAGACCCTGGAAGATCCTGGAGACTCCAGAAGGCCCTGGAAGGATCTGGAAGACCCTAAAAGACCGCAGGAGGCCCCAGAAGGCTCTGGAAGGCTCTAAAAGATCCTGGAGGTCCTGGGTGCCTCTAGAAGGCCCTAAAACTTCCTGGGAGGCCCCAGAAGGCTCTGGAAGGCCCTGGAAGACTCTAGAAGCTCCAGAAGGCCCTGGGAGTCTTTAGAAGGTCCTGGAAGACTCTAGAATGTCCTGGAAGTCCTGGGTGCCTCTGAAAGGCCCTGGAAGGCTGCCTGCTGCAGGGATCCAAGAATCCTTCAGCACGTGTGTTCGTTCCTTTTATGGGCCAGAGAATCCAAGGATGAGTATGGTGGACGGACACTGTTTCATCGAACTGGATGCCAGGGCCTGCTGGCTTTCTTGGCTGGCCAAGTGTGGATGATGAAGATGGAAGGAGAAGCATCTGGGAACCCAGCATGCCCATGGGCCTCCGTGGAAGTTGGAGCTAGAGCCGTCCGGTGTGGTGAGGTGGGGAGGCCAGCCCATCCTGGGAGGCCAGCCAATCCTCGCAGGCCTTGCGCCAGCATCCATAGGGTGCCCTCAAGCCTATGGGATGCTTTCACGCTCGTGACTGCATTTAAGGAATCCTTGGGGTGACTGCGATGTGTGTACAGCAATCTCGGTTTACACATGAGGACACCAAGGCAGGGGCATTTCTACAGTGTCCAGGTCCTCTTGCTTCACAGCCAGTGCTTTCCTTCTGTTCCAGCTGCTCTTCCATGTCGGGATGTCTTCTCAAGGGCCATTGCCCAGCCATCCTCTGTTCACATGCGTGCACACACGGCCAGGTGTCTTGTAAGACACAAAGATGCCTGGGAAGCTGCCCTCCTTAAGCAGGAAGTGGCATCTCCGGATCAGGTGGAGAGGCCCTTGCTGTGCACATGCGGAGCGACTGCATTGCGAGAGACCCTGCTTGCCTCCTGTCTGTCTGTCAGGTGCCCCTCCACCCACTCAGGCTCTGTCTAGCTTCCTCAGGTTTCTGTGGAACCTTCCAGAGTCTCTTAGAGTAGATACCAGCCAGCAGGTGCGTGCGGCCCTCCGGACTCCTCGGAGCTGCAGGCAGAGCACGGCATTCCTCCAGCGCTCTGCAGAGCTGCCCCAGCGGTGGGCGTTTGGAGGACAGAGTCTTTTTCAAAAATGCAAAAGTCAAGGTTGTTTTTTGTTTGTTTTGAGTTGGGTCTCACTCTGTCGCCCAGGCTGGAGTGCAGTGGCACACTCACGGCCACGGCAGCCTCGACTGCTGGGCTCAGATGATCCTTCGCCTCAGCCTTCCAAGAGCTGGAACCACAGGTGTGCACCACCACACCTGACTAATTTTTTGATTTATTGTAGAAATGAGGTCTCACCAAGTTGCCCAGGCTGATCTGGAACCCCTGGGCTCAGGCAATTCTCTCGCTTCCGCCTCCCAAAGTGCTGGGATGATAGGCATGAGCCAGTGCACCTGACTTTAAAAAAATAAAATAAAAATAAAAAAGAAGAGCCCTCTCAGCCATGTTTATTCCCACTCAGTCAGTAGCCAGGCTCCAGCAGAACTGAGGGCTCCTGGAGATCCCGCCCACTGCTCATGTCAAGATGCCTGGATTTTTCTTGTGAGAATTGTGTCAATGGGGCAGACCTTCCACACGTGCAAAGTGGAGAGCCTGAGGAAAGAGAAGTTCCAGACAAGGAAGAAAGATGCTACTGCTTTTTACAAAAATAGTATTTGGTTGGAAGACCTATTGCTTGAACGATGGGACTGCATGTTGCTCCTACTTGGTGAAACTCAGTCCTCTTTCTTTTAAGGTATCGAAGCAAATTAAAACTGATTCGGGCCAAGGAGGAAGACAGTGGCCGTTACACAATCGTGGCTCGGAACGAAGACGCCCTGAAGACCTTCTCGTTTGAGCTGCTGACACAAGGTGGGCGGTGGCCAGTGCGCTTCCCCCAGGAGCCCGGGAGGCGGGTTGGGAGACGCACGTGTCACAGTGGAAAAAGTGAGGATTCAGGTCCCGGGGGACTCTGGAACAGTCTGATGGAAGCCCCGGGTTCCCCTGTTGGGTCAGGACCGAACTCTTTCCTGGTGCCTCCAGTTCTGGGAGGGGAAGTGGTCCTGGGTTCCTGTGGCTGGGGCAGAGCATTTTGCTCAGCCTCCCTTGAGGGCGCCATGCACTCTCCACCAGAACAGAGCACCCAGGTGTGTCTACACTCAGGTGAGCACCTGTTTGGGTCCCCGCCAAGGGCCAGGAGCTGTCTTGGGTGGGCTCATTTGGTCCTCACAGGGAGTCTGTGATAGTAGCATCAACAGATCTCTAATGTATTTGAAACAGATTAAAAAAAATCTTAGACCAGTTGTGGTGGCTCATAGCTATTGTTCCAGCACTTTGGAAGGTTAAGGAGGGAGGATTGCTTGAGCCTAGGAGTGCAAGACCAGCCTGGGCAACATAGCGAGGCCTCGTCTCCACAATAAATCAAAACATTAGCTGGGTGTAGTGGTACATGCCTGTAGTCCCAGTTATGCAGGAGGCTGAGGCGGAAGGAATGCCCAGGAGGTCCAGGCTGTGGTGAGCCGGGATTGTGCCACTGCACTCTAGTGTGGGTGATGGAGTGAGACCCCGACTCATAAATAAAATAAAGTAAAATAAAATAATATAAAATAAAGAATCTTTAGAACCTAGTAACATTTCACAGATATATTTTGGTGAACGCTGCTTTCTATTATACTTGAACTGAGTTTGTTAGTTGAATCCCGAGCTATAATAACATTTTTGGAGGCTCTTTCTCTTTTAAGGAAAATAACCACAGGGACTTTTCACTTGCCTTTAAAGAAGGGGGGGGGGTTCTTATTATGTTGCCCAGGTGGGCCTCAAACTCCTGGGCTCAAGTGGTCCTCCCTCTTCAGCCTCCCAAGTAGTTGGGGCTGCAGGTCTGAGCCACCACAACCAGCTGTCCTTTTCACTTTCTTCACTCTGAATTTTTTTTTTTTGAGTGAGAGTCTCACTCTGTCGCTTAGGCTGGAGTATAATGGCACACTCATGGCCACCATAGCCTCGACCTGCTGGGCTCAGGTGATCCTTCCGCCTCAGCCTTCAAAGTAGCTGGAACCAGAGGGGCATGCGCTACTACGCCTGGCTAATTTTTTGATTTATTGTAGAGACAAGGTCTTGCCTTGTTGCTCAGGCTGTTCTCAAACCTCCAAGCTCAGGCAATCCTCTTACCTCCACCTTCCAAAGTGCTGGGGTTACAGGCGTGAGCCACCACAGTTGGTCACTCTGGATTTAAAATAGCACAGGCAGAACTCCCAAGACATGGAGATTGAAAATGGTTTCGGCAGAGTGGGTTTGTCCACACTGGAACGTGCCTCCCACAACTGGTTCCAGCTCCTGTGGATGGTTCCAGCCCTCGTGGATGGTCTCAGTGTCGTGGACACATTTGAACACATATCCCCTGTGTAGCCTCCAGTACTGGGCATGGACTCTTGCATCTGACGTCTTCTGCTTCTTACAGTTCCTGCTTCCATCCTGGACCTGGTCGATGATCACCACGGCTCTTCAGGGGGACAGACAGTGAGGTGCATGGCGGCCGGCACACCGCTTCCAGACATTGAGTGGATGGTTTGCAAGGATATTAAGAGGTGTGGAGGTCAGATGTTTCTTGTTCTTTTGTGGTTAGAATGTTTCTCCCTTGACAGAGAGGCCCTCAGTTATTTTGCTGGCCTTTTTCGGTACAGTAAGTCTCTACATACAAACCTTCAAGTTACGAACTTTAACAATGCACACCTGAGCTCTTGTATGTATTCTTTCTCTCCACCAGGTGTCAGCATAACCTGTTAAATACATACAGTACTATATAGCTGATTGTGTGAGTTAGGTACCGAGGCTAACTTTGTTGGACTTACAACAAATTGAACTTACAAATGTACTCTCGGAACGCACTCGTACGTTGGGGACCTCCTGTGTTTGTGATTCCTCTTGGCCTCAGGCTCATGTAACTTATAGACCCCAGGATCAGGCTCTGAAGAACACAGACTCCAGCCTCAGGGATATGTGTTCATGGACAGCTGTCGGGAGGAGATCTGTGGCTTTCCTCAGGCACTCAAAGGGTCTCAATTGCAAAAAAAGGTAGATTTTAAGAAGTGCTGTGCTAA
Source organism: Carlito syrichta (assembly GCF_000164805.1). Taxonomy (NCBI): domain Eukaryota; kingdom Metazoa; phylum Chordata; class Mammalia; order Primates; family Tarsiidae; genus Carlito; species Carlito syrichta. The sequence continues at coordinate 208,855 of NW_007062047.1, forward strand.
GAGGATTTGACTACCCTGGCGCACATTTGGTAAACTTTGGGGGCTGGACTGGCGTGTGGCATAACTATTGCTCACATGTTCACACCTCATAAGCTCACCTGCTGCTTGTGGGGCTCTCTCCCCAATGCCCCCTTCTTCAACTTTTTTTTTTGAGTTGGGGTCTCATCTGTCACCCAGGCTGAAGTGCACTGGCACGATCATAGCTCAGTGCAGCCTCAACCTGGGCTCAGGTGATCCTCCCTCCTCAGCCTTTCAAGTAGCTGGGACTACAGGCATGCGCCACCATGCCCAGTTAATTTTTTAATTTATTGTAGAGACAAGGTCTTGCTATGTTGCCTAGGCTGGTCTCAAACTCCTGGGCCCAACCAATCCTCCTGCCTTGGCCTCCCAAAGTGCTGAATTACAGGCGTGAGCCACCATGCCCAACTTTTTCTCCCCCCTAAAGGGCCACAGGAGCCACGTGTCCACTCATGGTGACTGGGTGTGTTCAGAAGTGTGGCTATGTCTTCCTGGAGGCTGAGAATCCACCCCACTGTCCCCGCAGAGCCAAGGAATAGAATTCCAGTAGAGTCCAGACTGGAGCTGGAGGCCAGTCCAGGGGACTTTGCTCTAACCCCATGGCACCTTAGGGGCTCTTCCCTGTGAGGGTGGCGTGAGGGAGGCACCAGGGTGGGAGGTTTTGTGAGTGTGGGAGGCTAGGATCAGTGAACACACTGGAAGCTGAGTTGTTCACTTGACTCACAGTCTCGAGGCTGGGGATGGAGATCGCTTTGCCCAGCTGTGTACTCCTGTCCTGCATAGACGTCCATCTTGTTGTTCATGTGTTGGCTGTTCCCGCTTGAGTGTGTGCAAACCTGTTGTAATGTTAACTGCACGCACATGGGACAGTCAGCCAAGGGTGGACCTGGTCAGGCCCCTGCTGTCTCAGCATCCTGCCGCCCCCCGCCATGGCACCCAGTGACTGACCCTGTCCTCTAGATGCAACAATGAAACTTCGTGGACGATGCTGGCTGGCAACCTCTCCAACATCATCATGGAGGCCCAGCCCCGGGGCAGGAGCACCGTGGAGAGCCGTGTGGCTTTCGCCAAGGTGGAGGAGACCCTTGCGGTCCGGTGCCTGGCCCGGAATCTCCTCGGAGCCGAGAGCCGGGAGCTGAAGCTGGTGGCTGCCAGTGAGTCACCCCACAGTCAGGATGGCGCGTCCAGAGCCCAGCTCCCACAGGGGAGCTTGGAGTCCCCAGGTCAGACAGGCAGGCAGGTCCCAAGACGGGAATGCCACCATGAGTGTTCTGAAGGTGTCTAGGGTCTGAACGGCAGTGCCAGAGCGTCAGTGTCGTTGGTCTGGGTATCTGTGTCTTGAGGGAGGGAGGGAGTCCTTCCCACTGCCCCTTCTAAGACGAAGCTCGCTCGAAGTGCTGCCAGCAGGGGGCAGCCTTCCCATGGGGCCTCATCTTGAGGCTGTGCTGCAGGGCTCCTGCACGTTGGTCTCCCCCACCAGTTGTGATTGTTCCTATCTGAACTGTCCAGAGGAGGTTGCCAGGCACCTTGGGAATGTGCTGAGGGCGCTGCCAGAGTTTGCGCTGTTCCTGTCTAAGGGAAGAGTTGGTGTGGTCTCCCGGCTTATTTGAGGGACAGTGGTGCCTGTCTCTGAGAGCAAGATGGCCCTCATGGTTGCCTTCCCCCAGCAGGGAGAGCATCCTGGTCCAGACATGGCCCCAAAGTCCCCCGTCCCTGCATGGACACCTCTCTCTTGTCTGTCCCCAGCCCTGCGTTCTGAGCTCACCGTGGCGGCTGCAGTTCTCGTGCTGCTGGCGATTGTGATCATCTCGCTGATTGTCCTGGTTGTCATTTGGAAGCAGGTGGGTGTCTTCTCAAAGAATGGAACATCCTGAAGCCAGCAAGATCAGGAAGCGAGGCCACCTGGCTCACCCTTGGCGTAGGGCAGGAGCTCGAGAATGGCGTCACGTGGATGTCACGGGCCCTCTGTGCCCAGTCTCTGCTGCTGTGGTGAAGCTTTGATGCATTGGGACTGTGGTAATTTACCCGTTCCCTGTCCCGGTCATTTGTAGAAACCGAGATATGAGATTCGCTGGAGAGTCATTGAGTCTATCAGCCCCGATGGACACGAGTACATCTACGTGGACCCAATGCAGCTGCCATACGACTCGAGATGGGAGTTTCCGAGAGATGGACTCGTGCTTGGTAAGCGCCCATGGGGGGCCCACCCAGGACGCCCCTCACTTATAACAGCTGGGCTATCTATGGGGCTTTGGCAAACTGAGGGACTGAGCTTGTGTGTGGAAAGAGCCAGACAACAGACACTGGCTTTCAGAAACGTGTTTCCATCTTTAAATGAGCTGGTTGGATGACTGCGATGATGTCTATTTATTTTTGTGAGTTGGGATCTCACTCTGTGACCTGGGCTGGAGTGCCATGGCACCATCACAGCTCAGCCTCGACTTCCTGAACTAAGGTGACCCTCCCATCTCAGCCCTCTAAGTAGATGGAACTACAGGCAGACACCACCACATCCAGCTAATTTTTTGACTTTTTTGTAGAGATGGGATCTTGCTATGTTGCCCAGGCTGGTCTTGAACTCCTGGACTCAAGCAATCCTCCCACCTCAACCTCCCAAAGTGCTGAGATTACAGGTGTGAGTCACCTCATACGGCCCTGCCATGATATTTTAAAAATATCATTCCATCAAAAATTATGGTTGGAGAAAATCTTACAAAGGGAGAAGAGACTGTGAAGAGGACTGTAAGCATTCCCTCCGAAAGAGCTCTGTTTTGGAAATGGTGCTAATTGAAAATGAGATGAATTTCTGCGACTGCAAAGAACAGATAAGGAATGAGGACGGCCCCAAGATGAATATTGACTCAGTGCACTCTGAGGATGCACTCAGTACTTCTATCTACATGCTTGGAGGACGGAATATAAAAATATAGGTACATTTAAAGCCAAATACGTAAAAACCAGCAAGCCGGCTTGTCACAAGCTTTACTAATGTTTTGGTCCCATGCTGAGACCAAGTGAATGAAGTTTTAGTCCCAGGGAGTTTTGTTTTGTTTTTATGCCCCGTTCTGAACAAATGGATGCGAGACAACACGTGAGAAACAGGCAGAGGGTGTGTTGATGACTGAGGGACAGGTGCTTCAAAGGATGCCAAGTGCAGTTTTGTTTTGTTTTTGAGTTGGAGTCTCGCTCTGTCACCCAGGCTGGAGTGCATGGGCACGCTCATGGCTACTACAACCTTGACCTGCTGGGCTCAGGCAATCCTTCCGCCTCAGCCTTCCAAGTAGTTGGAACTACAGGTATGCGCCACCACACCCGATTAATTTTTTGGTTTATTGTAGATGCAGATGTGCGTCACCACACCTGACTAATTTTTAAAAATTTTCTGTGGAGATGAGGTCTCACTATGCTGCCCTGGCTGGTCTCATAGTTCTGGGACCCATGGGCTCAGGCAATCCTCTCACCTCTGCCCCCCAAAGTGCTTGGATGACAGGTGTGAGTCACCGTGCCCAGCCCAAGTACAGTTTTTAATGATACCATCTCTCTCTCTCTCTCTCTTTTTGAATTGGAGTCTCTATTGCCCAGGCTGGAGTGCAGTGGCATGCTCATGGCCACCCCAGCGTCCACCTGCTGGACTCTGGCGATCCTTCTGCCTCAGCCTTCCAAGTAGCCGGAACTGCAGGCACGTGCTACTGTGCCCGGCTAATTTATTTATTTATTTATTTATTTATTGTAGAGATGAGGTCTCACCAAGTTGCCTAGGCTGGTCTCAAACCCGTGGACTCAGGCAATTCACTTGCCTTGGCCTCCCAAAGTACTGGGATTGCAGGCTGAGCCACCGAGCCCAGCCAATCCTATCTCTTTCTAAAATACAGAGTTCAGGTCTTCCAAGACCCACTTAACCTGAAGTCCTACAAAGACTCGGCTGCCCCCATCCCATAGCATTCCAGCCAAGCTCTCATTACTGTCTTTCCTTCCTCTCCCCTGAGAAGGGGCGAGGAGCTCAGGGAAGGTGGCATGTAATAAAATGTGGGGAAAGGGTTTACTCCCCGATGCGCCCAACGTGTTTCTCTGTCTCTGTGCTCCTGGGTACTGCAAGTTGCTGTGGAGGCGACACCTTCCCAGGCACAGTCCTGGGTTGCAGATGTGCGGACAGATGCAGTGTCAGCTGCCCCCATGTGAGCAGTCTCTCCATGGTGAGGCCAACACTGGGACATTCTCTTGGACTGTGAACTCTCTCGGGGTGGGGACCACAGCTTCAATTGCTTTTTTTGAGTTGGAGTCTCACTTTGTCACCCAGGCTGGAGTTCAGTGGCACAATGACAGCTCACTGCAGCCTTGACCTCTTGGACTTAGGTGATCCTTCTACCGAAGCCACCCAACTAGCCAGGACTGCAGATGTGCGTCACCACACCTGACTAATTTTTAAAAATTTTTTGTGGAGATAAGATCTCACTATGTTGCCGTGGCTGGTCTCATAGTTCTGGGCTCTAGTGATCCTCCTTCCTTGGCCTCCCAAAGCCCTGGGATGACAGGTGAGAGCCACCATGTGTGACTCAATTGCTTTTTGTATGTCCCACTATGATGCAAAGAGCTGTGTTTCCCGGGCTGTTCAGCCTGAGCTGGTGTGGCCTCCCTTTGCAAGCGGCAGCAGTGTGCAGCCTGGAGCTTTGACTTAATCACTCCTTGGAAGCAGCGGTGTTTTGAATACTGAAGTATTTCCGGTGGTGAAGGATTTATTAATGCAAAAGATGCCCTGGTTTGCATGTGGAAAACAGAAGGGTCGCGAACCGGGAGGCTTGGGCAAGAGCCACAAGGGCGGTGCCCAGGCGCTCGGGACTGGATGGGACTGGGAGATGGCAGCTCATGCGGGGCGGGTGGGGGTGTGCCATCCTCCCCTGTCTTTGTTTTCCCACTGCTCGAAAATATTACTCAACAAAAGCAAGTACACTGACTTCCCACCCTGTGGGTGCAGTCCTGCTTCTGATGTGATGACTTGGAGGAACCTTTATGTCACCCCACATGGAAGAAATCACTCCTTAGAATCAGCTTTTTCATGCAGGAAAAACTCTGTGTGGGAAGACTGCTACCCGGCTGCATGGATGCTGGGCTTGGTGCTGGCACTCAGTGCTCCGTGCAGGGAGGACTTCCATCCGTGTGCACCGGCTGGGCCTGGTCATGGCACTCTATGCTCCCTGCGGGGAGAGGATGTCTACCCGGCTCTGCACCCACTGGGCCTGATCATGGCATTCAGTGCTCCCTGCAGAGAGGAAGCCCACCCAGCCACATACCTGCTTGGCCTGGTCATAGCACTAAGTGCTCCCTGCAGGGAGGACACCCCCCTGCTGCATAACTGCTGGGCCTGGCTATGGGGTGCCATGAAGCAGACCCTGCAGCTCGCTCATGTTAACAGCTCTGGTTTCCCACAGGCCGTGTCCTGGGATCAGGAGCATTTGGGAAAGTGGTTGAAGGAACAGCCTACGGATTAAGCCGCTCCCAGCCTGTCATGAAGGTGGCGGTGAAGATGCTGAAACGTAAGTGTCCTTCCTGGGGAGTTTTGGAACATGGAACTATTAAGAGAATTTACTCAGGGCCGGGCATGGTGGCTCACGCCTATCATCTCAGCAATTTGGGAGACCAAAGCAAGAGGATTGCTTGAACCCAGGGGTTTGAGACCAGCCTGGGCAACTTGGCAAGACCTTGTCCCTACAGTAAATCAAAAAATTAGCTGGGTGTGATGGCACCCGCCTGTGGTTCCAGCTATTTGAAAGGCTGAGGTGGAAGGATAGCCTGAGCCCAGTAGGTCGAGGCTGTGGTAGCTGTGAGCATGGCCCTGCACTTCAGCCTGGGTGACAGTGAGACTCCTACTCAAAAAAAAAAAAAAAATTGCCAGAATCACACAGCCAGTACACAAGAAATGTAGGACTCAGTCTTGGTTTTTAAGATTCCAGGTTTTATGTATGTTTAGATGATTTTGTCAGCTAGGTTTATTTGGATTGTTGTTGATGCCCGTATGTTGGAAAATCAAGCATTGTTATTTCTAGTGATTTCTTGTTACCTGGAAGACCCAGATTAGTGATCAGAGTCCAGACTGAGTCCCCACCCACGTGTCCCTAGGCTCATGGTATATACGCGGACACCCAGTCGCAGACTGAATCGTGTTCTTGGCTTTTTTGAGAATGGAAGGCAGCTCAGGTGACCTGACATATGACATTTATTCCCATCAGCCACAGCCAGATCCAGTGAGAAGCAAGCACTCATGTCCGAACTGAGGATCATGACTCACCTGGGGCCACACCTGAACATTGTGAACCTGCTGGGAGCCTGCACCAAGTCAGGTGTGCCTGCTGCCCGGAGGGGCTTCCCGGAACATCTGGGTGTGACACGTGGTGAACAGGGTTGTCCCTGTTTTCTACCCTGACACACCACAGAATAGATCCCACCCACTCTCCACCTGGACACTCCAGGGAGCAGAGTCCCCGCACCCTCCACCCCGATATGGGGAGCAACTGTCCTTTGAGGGGGGCTGCACGGTCTTGTGTTGACTAAGCTCTGTGTTTCTGGGGAGCATCTCTGCCAGCTGCACACCACCTGGCAGCCTCCGTGCTTCTCCTCTTACCTCTTCTTCCATCACTTCCGGTCCACAGGCCCCATTTACATCATCACTGAGTACTGCTTCTACGGAGACTTGGTCAACTACCTGCACAAGAACAGGGACAGCTTCCTGAGCCGCCACCCTGAGAAGCCCAAGAAGGAGCTGGACATCTTTGGACTGAACCCAGCTGATGAAAGCACACGGAGGTGGGTGCTGGGAGATGGCTGTGGGTGCCCTGTCTCCCCCACCTGTGATGAGAGACCCTGGCCTGATAGAGCCCGAGTCTGAGCAAGACACAGGTCCCACTGCCCAGCCAGTCACTGCACAACAGTGCAGCAGTTCATGGTGTCCGCAGGGTTGGGATCTTGGCATCGCATGTGAAGCTGCCCTGGCCATATGCAGGGAGGGAGAGTGGGAGCCCCCTGGGAGCCCTTCTGCCATTTGCATCCTGGAAAATGGAGCTCTGGCCAGGGCCACCTGAGCTCTCGAGCCTGGTAAGAAACTGCCTGCGGTCTCCAGGCTTGGGTCTAGGCCTGGACCTGTAAGGCGAGCCAGTGATGGCAGTCCCACTCTGGAGAACTCCATATCTACAGAGTTCTATGAGGTCAGAAAATACAATGAACTTGCTTCAGGTCCATACTTTGGCCACCAAATGGGCACTGCATGTATCAGGAGCAGGAAGAGTCTGTCCCAGCCACATGGCCACATAGCCCAAGTACATGGTTTGTGGGTTGAAACACTGAGAAAGAGCCACACAGATGTAACATAATGAAATTTTCACATTTAAATGTCATATGCTGGCCGAACACGGTGGCTCAAGCCTGTAATCCCAGCACTTTGAGAGGCTGAGGTGAGAGAATTGCCTGAGTCCAGGGGTTCAAGACCATCCTGGGCCACTTGGCAAGACCTCATCTCTACAGTAAGTAAAAAAAAAAATTAGCTAAGCGTGGTGACATGCGCCTGCAGTCCTAGCTACTTGGAAGGCTGAGGTGGAAGGACCACTTGAGACCAGGTGGTTGAGTCTGCTGTGGGCCATGATTATGCCACTGCACTCCAGCATGAGCAGCAGAGTGAGATCCTGGCTTTAAAAACAAAACAAGAAAACCACAGAGACTTCCCCAAGGGTGAACGCACAGTCCCACTGGCTCAGACGTGGCTCTCAGGCGCCTGTGCTCTGAGCTAGCCGCGTCCGTGTGATGGGGTGACTCTACCTGGAGCCGTCCCATGTGCCATGTGACAGGCATTCCCTGGTCTTCCCATCTCTATACATGGGGTTCAGCCACTTCAGGAGAGGGACCCCGGTGAGCACTTTCCCACGTGCTGCCAGCCTCCTGGTCACAGCACCTTGCGTGTGGGCCCTAGGTGTCTATGTGATCATTTGGTCACTCCCGACTGGATGCCCCCGAAGTGGGGGCTGGGATGGCTCTTCTGCTGCTCAGTCTGAACCCCTGTGCCTACCACACTGTCTGGCATGTGTGATCCCTGGTCACCACCCATGGGATGGGGGATTTCACCCAGAGGGCATCCTGGGCAAGGCTCCTCTGTCCCCACAGCTACGTGATCCTGTCCTTCGAGAACACTGGTGACTACATGGACATGAAGCAGGGGGACACGACACAATACGTCCCCATGCTGGAGAGGAGGGAGGCGTCCAGGTACTCGGACATCCAGAGGTCTCTGTATGACCGTCCGGCCTCATACAAGAAGAAGGCTGTGCTCGGTGAGGCTCTCGCTGAGGGCTGTGATCTTCCAGGGGTTTCCCACAACAGCGTAGGAAGGGGCGGGTGGACAGGAGGGTGGGTGGGTCTGTTGGCCTACAGGGTCCCTCAGTGCAGACCTGGACATCCAGGTCTGTAACATGTTTTTGCAGGTCTGTGGCCCATGAATCGAGAAGAATAAAGACAGTGAGTTTCTTGGATTTCAGGTGTACTCACATAAAAGGATTGTTTCTTCTGATATAATAACCTTCCCTGGTTGTTCCTTATGTGTCTCTTTTTTAAAAATGGAAGTGCGATAATTGATACTTTTTTTCAGTGACTTGACATGGCAACATGAAACGTTGGCAGTTATGTGGGGTCCTTGCACTGGGTTTTTCTTAGGTCTCTGACATTCATGAGTTCAGTGACCCTTGCTTTCAGTTTTCCTAGCATCCAATTTGTAATCGGAACTACAGAGTGGATAATTTGAGGCTGTGTTTTCTGACAAGTGTTTCTATGGAGTGGTTTTGGAAGGCAGATCCGTCTGTCTTCCAAGCAGAAGTGCATGTGTCAGGGTGAGATGGGTGTACATGCTCCAGGGAGCCCAGCTGATGCCCAGGCCAGCTGGGCCACGTCGCATCTGCTGAAGGGCCCCTCCAGTCTGTGGCTCGTCACAGCCTTGGGGTTGTGAGTCTGACATTGACTTGCCCTTGGTCTCATCTCCTTGGGTCAACGCCATGGGAATTGTTCTGAAAATGATGAATGTGCTACGAATGCTTTCGGGGTCCTAAGTGGAAGGTACACTCCATTAGAAAGAATGTGCTTGTTTTGCAAAGCTCAGAACATAATATTTTCCGTTTCCGCCGTTCCAAGTTCCATTCGCTTCTTGGTGCCAAATGGGTGAATTTCCAAGTGCTTTTTAAAGATGAGCCAGTGAGCGTCACCGGAACCCATCCTTCCCCTCCCTTCTGAACTGTTGAAATTGTTGACGTCGCTTTCCAGGCAGTGCTGGTGGGCTTGGCACACGTGTCGCGGGAGCCCGAGTCTGCCCGGTCAGGCCCTGCTGGCAGGCAGAACACTGTTCCTCAGCCTCCCTGGCCGGTGACAATGGGAATGGCTAGATTCACACTTCACTGGCTTGGACATTTTCAGAGTAGCTGAGAGCTGCTGGCCCCAGTTGCCTCCTTCCTCGAAAACCCTAGGGCCCTGCCAGGCCGCACTGAGGGCTGGAGAGAGGGTGGGTTACAAACCAAGAGATTTGGCGCAGAGTCCTTGGAGCTGATGGCCAAGATGACTGCCATGGCCGGCTGGGACTGACTTTACTGATAGAGTATAAGCCGCATACTATGAAGGGGGCTTTAAAAATAACATGCAGGCATTCTCAGAGCAGCCTTTTCAGAGAGCACTTGCCAGTGTCTGCCATGGAGGATCTTTGTGTATGTGGGCATGGTGTGCGTTTTAAAGGTGGCTGAGTTGCTTTGCTAACTGTGGCTGAAGAAAGAAATTTAGGAGGCCAACAGAAAAATTGTGAGAGTACTCATGGGGTTATTTGAGTTGGACTCTCACTCTGTCGCCCTTGCCCAGACTGAAGTACAGTGGCACTATGGCCAATGCAGCCTCAACCTATTGGACTCCGGCAATCTTTTTCCTTCAGCTTTCCAAGTAGTGGAAACTACAGGCATGTGCCACCATGCCCAACTACTTTTTTGATTTATTATAGAGAGGAGATCTCCCCACATTGCCCAGGCTGTTCTCGAACCCCTGGACTCAGGCAATCCTCTCACCTCTGCCTCCTAAAGTGTTGGAATTACAGGCATACACCACCACACCCCTGCTAATTTTTGATTTATTGTAGAGACAAGGTCTTGCCAAGTTATCCAGGCTGGTCTCAAACCTCTGGGTTCAGGCAGTCCTCTCGACTCTGCCTCCCAAAGTGCTGGGATTACAGGCATAATCCCCATGCCCAGCCAGAAGATTTGTATAGATGATCCTTATGGCTGTGTGTGTGTATGTGTGGGTGTATACATATATAAACCAGATATATATCCTGGTGTATGCATCTCTTTTCTAAGATAGAACCTTTGCACAGTGTAAATACTCACTCATGAGGCCTATACATTCTGTAAGAAAATGCTTCTGGCCGGTGTCATGGCTAATGCCTGTAATCCCAGCACTTTTGGAGGCTGAGGCAAGAGGATCGCTTGAGCCTAGAAGTTTGAGATCAGCCTGGGCAATCTTGTCTGTACAAAAAATAAAAAGTCCAGTGTGGTGGTATGCGCCTCTAGTCCCAGCTACTTGGGAGACCAGGGTGGAAGGATTGTCTGAACCCAGGAGATAAAGGCTGTGGTGAGCCGGGATTGTGTGACTGCACTCCAGCCTGGGCAACAGTCACAGATATGGTTGCTTATCATGTACTTGGACCCTTATCCCATCCCATTTTGAGACCCTAACTCAAAAAAAAAAAGGAAATACTTGCTGCTGGGGCCTGGGCACACCTGTGCTGCTGCTAGCACTCCACCCTGCCAGCACCAACGCGTTTTCTCTCTTCTGCAGACTCAGAAGTCAAGAACCTCCTTTCTGATGATGACTCAGAAGGCCTCACTCTGCTGGATTTGTTGAGCTTCACCTACCAAGTTGCCCGAGGAATGGAGTTCCTGGCTTCAAAAAATGTAAGTTCAAGGAACAGAGACTTCTGTAGACCCTCCGTGGATTCCAGCGCAAAGGGAGTATGGCGGGGAGGCCAGGAGGGGGGTCTTGGAGAAGCTGGGACAGTGCTGCCTTCTGACCAGTCCTGTCTACTTTCCCACGGGGATGGGGGATGGGCATTGGCAGAGCCAAGTGTCTTTCTCCAGCTTGCTCTTTTGGGGGCAGGGCTGGGGCGATGCTGGGGAGGGGACCCTGGAGGCTGGGCAGGCTCCTGAGGGGTAGTGCCTATGGGTGGTCTTGCTTGCCCGGGCGACACTGTCCAGGCACGGGTGACACGAGGCCGCCTCTTCCTTCTCCATGCAGTGCGTTCACCGGGACCTGGCTGCTCGCAACGTCCTCCTGGCACAGGGGAAAATTGTGAAGATTTGTGACTTCGGTCTGGCCAGAGACATCATGCACGACTCCAACTATGTGTCGAAAGGCAGTGTACGTCCCCTCCTGCCCTCTCCCCGCCTGCATGCTGCTCCCTGGAGCCAGGTGCTGCTTCTGGCCAGCATTACCTGTCACTTCCAACATGGCGCTGTGGGGGCCACAGAGGACTGGGTGTAAAACCATGCTGACCCTTGGTTTTTTTGTCTGCAGCAGGGAGGTGACGGTGGTGGCTATTTGCTGAGGGGCCATGGGCACTTTGTGGGTGATCTCACATCACGTGTCCAGCATGTGAGGGCAGCAATGAGCACTGGCTGGTTGCGTGTGAGCTGTGTGTCCTCCCTTCCTTTCTTCCTTCCTTCCTTCCTTGTTGGGATCTCACTCTGTCACCCAGACTGGAGTGCAGTGGCTCGATCATGGCTCACCAAAACCTCTAACTCCTGGGTTCAGGTGATCCTCCCACCTCTGCCTCCCGAGTAGCTGGGACTACAGGTGCATGACTCCATGCCTGGCTAATTTGTAGAGACGAGGTCTCACTGTGTTGCCCAGGCTGGTCTCAAATGCCTAGGCTCAAGCAATCCTCCTGCCTCAGCCTCCCAAAGTCCTGGGATGACAGACATGAGCCACAGCACCTAGTCCCATTTATAGGTTTTCCGAAGGCATCTGTGAGCTCTAAAATGCCAAGAGCTGTTTGAGTTCATGTATCTCTGAGGCACGGTTTCCTTAGAGACAGAGTCACTTATGGTGCACATGGGCCTGTCTCACATCTCTTCCACTCTACACAGATGAAGTAGCTTGGGACGCATCTGCCTGGTGGGTGTCTTCCAAGTCACCGCATTGCATTTGGTGAGAGGCAGCCACAGAGTGCTGGGTCCACACAGATGGCCTGTGGGCCTTGTCTATACTGTGTGAGCCATGTACTCTTGTGGCCTCACCTGTGACCGGGCCTCTCCCAGTATGGCTTGAGGCACCTCGGGCAAGTCACTGCCTCTCACTGTCCCTAGGAGTTCATGGTCTCTGGCCTCCCCAGCAGCCTTGTGTATCTATCCAGTTCAGTTACTCACCAAAGTCTCCAGCCTCCCTGGGGGCCACAGGATTCCTCTTGACATCCAGCACTGGCAGTGGAGGGGGGTGGTGTGCTGCTCTGTCTTGAGGTTCTAGAGCCAAAGCTGGCTCACAGATCACTGGCTCTGTTCTTAACCCGGTTCCCAGAAATATCTCAAAGCAGGGGACAGGTTCATTAAGGGATCACATTTTGAGGTGAAAATTCAGGACTTTGTGTTGTGGATATTCTTTCCTTGGCGGGCATGAGAAGCACCACCAGCTACTCAGCACTCATCCAGGGTTTACGGAGCACCCTGGGCATTTGGCAGCGAGCAGGACACAGGAGACATGCTGTGGGGTGAGGGGACCCACGGGGCTCCGTGAGCCCGGGGAGCCCTGCTCACTGCAGTGAGAACACCACGTAGCCACGGTCTCATGCTCCCTCCTCCCTGCAGACCTTCCTTCCTGTGAAGTGGATGGCTCCTGAGAGCATCTTCGACAACCTCTACACCACGCTGAGCGACGTCTGGTCCTATGGCATCCTGCTGTGGGAGATCTTCTCCCTTGGTACGGCCTGGGTCTCTGCCATGTGGGTGCTCTGGAGTGGTGCTGGGAGGGATATAGACAATGTCCAGGCCCTGGCAGGTGTCAGCGTGCTGCAGCTCTCACACCATCACTGGGCCCTCCATGAGGGGAGGTGGGGTCTTTGCCCCGGGCCTCTACTGTCCTCCCCTGGGGCTGTGCTGGGTGACTTCCCCCACAGGAGGTGTGCCCATGATGTCCACTTGCAGTGCTTTTCTTTTGGGATTTTGGTCAAGGGTCCCAGCTCCCTGGTGGTGGCTATGGTTCTGGTTGAGAGCAGTGTGGGGGGAGTGGCAGGCTCCCCTTCCTGCCCTCACTCTGGAGCTGAGAAATCCCTCATCCCTCAATGCCGGGCAAGGCAGGCCAGGTGCCGCCAAGGGGGCCCAGGAGGAGGCCGGGTCACGACCCTGACTCCAGATGGTTCTTCTGGAGAGATGAGACTCGCACACTTAGTGGTGGACGGTGGGGTCCTGATTCAGAACTGGGACTTGAGTTGAAGCAGAAGGGAGTCTGGAGCCCTGGGACGCTTAGAGGGAGCTGAACTTGACCTGCCTAGCTTTGCACATATGATGCGTTTCACGAGTTTGTCCGTTGTGCTGTGACCGTGGCGTCTTTCTGCCTGGCCTCTTTTTGATCCTAGCTCTGTCTCTGCAGATGGTCCCTGGGGATGATGCCAGCACGAGGCTTTGTGGAGTCCAAGACTCCCTTAAAAGCAGAAAATTACCTGGGTGGTCCAAGTCCAGTCTTGGCCTTTGCGTTACGTATTTGAGGAGGCCAACTCTCTGGGCCTCAGTGACTCAGTTTCTTGCTTTTTCCATCACTGTGTGTGTGTAGACCCTATAGTCAGAACACTGAGGGCCACTTCAGTGCTTTTTCTAGAGATGTAGGGTGTTGGCACCGGCCTTGACCAGCTGGCATCCTGGTCATGTGTGAAATCTTGGTCTCCAATGCCAGCAAGACCATCACACTCCATGCCCCTGAAAGAGCCAGGGCTCCTGGCCCTGGCATTCAATGGTTCCCTGAGGGTTCCCGTGTATTGCATGCCCCTGCATGGGCTGGGCGTGTGCGTCCCTCTGAGTTCCTCTCTGGCTCCTAGGTGGCACCCCATACCCTGGCATGATGGTGGACTCCACTTTCTACAACAAGATCAAGAGTGGATACCGCATGGCTAAACCTGACCATGCCACCAGTGAAGTGTGAGCTACCCCCCTTTCTGAGGCCTGTGTGCACACCCAGTGGGCCTGGGGGTAGGAGATGCCCAAGACCCCATGCCCACTGTGCACCCTGTGCCCCTCTAGCTACGAGATCATGGTCAAGTGCTGGAACAGAGAGCCTGAGAAGAGACCCTCTTTCTTCCACCTGAGCGAGATCGTGGAGAGCTTGCTGCCTGGCCAGTACAAGAAGGTACATGGTGCTTGGGTGGGCAAGAGGCCTGCAAGATGGAGGCCAGGCCTCGGGGGAGCTGCTCGGTGGTCTCAAGGGAGCATTTCAAGGGAAGCAGAGACCTTGGGTCCAAGCATGGGTGCTGTGGGGCACTGGTCATGGCGATGGCTGGACCCTGCTTCCCTGCTCCCCTCCCTCTGGGACACACAGCCCCTGCATGCACTCACCCCCAGACACCCAGGCCTGAAACCAGCACACCCAGTACCTCAGGGCGACCGTCGCGCCATTTAACTGCTCTTAGATCCCAATGAGATGGGCTTCCTGCTGCCTGGAGAGGCATCCACACTGTGCCTGTGGGTGGGAGGTGAGGTCAAGGGAACACATGACTTCATGGAGTCAAGTCGGAACTGTAGGTGAACAAAGCCAAGTCCCTTGGGTCCAGAGCGTTGCCCTCTCAAAGAGTGGCCGCCCTGGGGGCTTGAGCTGACCTGGATGTTTGATGCATCTGTTCCAGCTCCCATAGGTGAAGCAGGGAGGAGGCAAGGGAATGAGTCTAGGGCTGATCAGAGACACTCTGATGGGCAGATGTGCTGGTGAAGATTAGAACTACTGCCAGACACAGGATCTAGGATGTGTGTGTCAGGGTCTCACTGTTGCCCAGGCTGGAGTGCAGTGGCATGGCCATGGCTACTGCAGTCTCCATTGCCCGGGCTTAGGCAATCCTTCTGTCTCAGCCTCCCAAGTAACTGGGACTATAGGCACACACCACCACACTATCTCTTTTTGGAAAGACAAAGTCTCACTATGTTGCCCAGGCTGGTCTTGAACCCCTGGGCTCAAGCAGTCCTCCCAACTCGACCTCTCAAAGTGCTGGGATTGTAGGTGTGAGCCACCATGCCAGGACACATGGTCTTTTTGAATGAAAAGATAGACATCCCCAGCATTAGGGTCATGGCTGTGGATGTTATGTTCCCTGTGAGGGGCCTTACCACTTGGCCTGGAGTCCATCCAAACCCTGCAGAGGTGGCTGATGGGGGCCGGGGTCCATGATGGTCCTGGGTGGAGATGGGGCAGGGATGCAGCATAGCTGCTGACTCGGGAAGTGCTCCTGGCATCCTGAAACCTGCCAGTGAATGCTCCTCCCTGGTGGCCCTTTCCTCAAGTCCCTCACCTCTGGGTAGAGTCGATGTGATGTTTGTCACCGGGAGGTAATTTGGAAGCACATAGTTAAGTCACGTGTATGTCTGGGTGTGTCCGCCCCTGTCTGAGAGTTGAATGTGACTCAGCGTGCTACATGCATGTTTGCAGAGCTATGAGAAAATTCACCTGGACTTCCTGAAGAGTGACCATCCCGCCGTGGCTCGCATGCGCGTGGGCCCGGACAATGCCTACATCGGTGTCACCTACAAAAACGAGGAGGACAAGCTGAAGGACTGGGAGGGTGGCCCAGACGAGCAGAGGCTGAGCGCCGACAGTGGCTACATCATCCCCCTGCCTGACATTGACCCCGTCCCCGAGGAGGAGGGGGACGTGGGCAAGAGGAACAGACACAGGTAGCTAGACTGATGCGCGCCCCCCTCACAGCCCACAGTACCTGGAGGATGAGGACGAGGCTCCCTGGGCTGTGTCTGTCCCCCAGTCATCACTAGCCCCTGGAGGAGGGTGCCCCTGCAGGAGCCTGACCCATTCCACAGAAATAACCACTCTGGATCTCATCACTGCACAAAGTGTGTCCCAAACAACACCTCCATGCCTGGGGAGGCTGTGGCTCTGTGTGAGGTGCAGCTGGGTGGAGTGTGGGGTCCCAGGCCGGGCTGCTTTGGGTCCAGTGGGTGGGAGTCCTCAGCCTTCTTCCTGGGCTCAGACATGGGCCTTGGAATGGGGGTGGGCGTGAGGAAGACCAGGCCGTGCTGCCAAGGGCTGGGGGTGCCAGGCACCGGGCACAAGGTGGGCCTTGTGGCTTGGGCACTGGGAGTGAGTCCTGTCGCCAGTTCTGGGGCTGCCATGGAGCCCGCTGGGTTGTGAGGACAGCTCAGTGCTGGTCTCAGGGCCAGGGGCTCTCTCCATGCCCTCAGCCTCACCTCTTGCTGTGAGGAGGACCTGCAGGGGAGGACTATGCCAGGCCCACTGTAGATCCTGCCCCCAGATTGGGGGTGGTGCCCCTGGCAGTGTCATAAACACTGCCTGGGCTGGGTGAGGCCAGTGTCCCAGGGCTGACTCGGGCCTCCTGTTATGCTAGGGCCCCAGGGGCAGGGTCCAGGTCCCAGGAAGAGGGGGCCAGGACTCAAAGGTTCCCGAGGCCAGCCAAGTCCACACCAGCTGCTTGGACCAGGGTGTGGATGGGGTGTCACAGTTGGCAGCCCCTGGATCTTAGGGGCTCTTACAGCTGATGGGGGTGTATCTGCCTTCCTCCCTCCATCCTCAGCTGGCCAGCCTCTGTGTGCGGCTTGAATGTTATGTGTGCCAGAGAGACTTGAATGCTGTGTGTGTGGCTCGAATGCTGTGTGTGGTAGTCAGTTTGGGAAAGACACACACATGCAGGTGTAGATGACATCCGGGGCAGATGGTGATGTAGTGGGCGGGTTCCAGGAGCTCAGGTGGGAATGCAGCCAGCGGGACCTGATGAGAGTGGTCCTGAAATCCTCGGGGAAAAACTGTGGGTGTCCTAAAATGTCGAGAGACTACATCTGCCACTCGGATGCACAGTTGTTAATGTTTCACGATGTTTGTTTTACCCAGTATGTATATATACATAGCGGCTGCTGTGTGTAACACACACACACACACACACACACCACAGCCACACACACTCATCCTTTTTTTGCTCAGTCATTTAAATGATGTAAGAATCACCCCCATATGCCAGCACAAGTTAATTTCCTAAGGATAAGAGGTCTTCTCTGTAACCACAATAACCTGAGCTCATATCAGAAAGTTACCAGTTGTCTCATGACACCATCTCATACCCAGGCCCTGGGCTCATTCTGGCTGGAGTCTGAATGTCGATGATGCCAGCCAGCACTTATGGAATAGTCATAACAGTGAATGACAGAGGGCACTGTGCTGAGTGCTTGAGCGGGTATACGGTCAGGTGTCATCGTCATGCTGTTTCACAGACAAGGGAACAGAGTTCAAGGTCAAGGTCAAATCACTTGTGTGAAGTCAC
The DNA here is from genome assembly GCF_000164805.1 of Carlito syrichta. Lineage (NCBI taxonomy): Eukaryota > Metazoa > Chordata > Mammalia > Primates > Tarsiidae > Carlito > Carlito syrichta. The sequence goes on from NW_007062047.1 coordinate 226,412, forward strand.
ACAGCTAGTAAGGGGTGGGGCTGTTTCAGACCCAAGGCTCTCTGTCCTGAGAATTCCACTGCTTGGCCACTGCACTGCTACATGGCCCCTTGGGACAGGGGCCTTCGGGATGGGGGCCTTCAGGACAAGGGCCTTTGGGATGAGGGGCTTTTGGGATGAGGGGCCTTTGGGACAGGGGTCTTCAGGATTAGGGCCCTTTGGGACAGAAACCTTAAGGACAAGGGCTTTTGGGATGGAGGCCTTTGGGACAGGACCCTTCAAGGCAAGGGACCTTTGGGACAGGGGCCTTTAGCGTAGGGGGGCCTTTGGGATGGGGCTTTTGGGATGGGTTCTTTGGGACGGGGCCTTCAGGATAGAGGACGTCAGGACAGGAGCCTTCAGGATAAGGGCCTTTGGGACGGGAGCTTTCAGGACAGGGGTCTTCAGGACAGGGGGGCCTTCGGGACAAGGGCCTTTGGGATGGAGGTCTTTGGGATAGGAGCCTTCAGGGCAAGGAACCTTCAGGACAGGTGCTTTTGGGATCGGGGCTTTCAGGATGAGGGACCTTCAGGACAAGGGGCCTTTAGGACAAGGGCCTTTGGGACAAGGGGCCTTTAGGACAAGGGGCCTTCGGGACAGGGCACTGACTATAAAGAGAGAGGAGGAGGGCCCTGGCAGGCCTGGCTGCAGCTTATGGCTAACCTCACACCTCTGCCTTACCTTCCTAGCTTGTGACTAGGGCCCTGTCCTTGCTGGACCTGGGTAGGGACATAGAAATAATTGCAGCTTGTCAGCACTTCTATGGAAGGGCTGACAGGGAAGGGAGAAGACTGGCGTGGGACGTGGCCATAAACTGGCCCTCCCATGGGCCCAGCAAGGTGTGTCTGGCTCTGAACCGTGCCTCACCAGCCGCCTGAGGCTACTGCAGGGCTCATGTAGAGGTGCTTCCCTGCCTCTGGGGCTGCTGCATGGGGGTGTGACCTTGATTTTCCTCCCCACAGCTCACAGACCTCCGAGGAGAGTGCCATCGAGACCGGCTCCAGCAGCTCCACCTTCATCAAGAGAGAGGACGAGACCATCGAAGACATCGACATGATGGACGACATTGGCATCGACTCCTCGGACCTGGTGGAGGACAGCTTTCTGTGATGTGGCTCAGGCCTCCTGGCTGCCTTCAAATCCCTTTCAGAAAACCACTTTACCACAGTGCCACGACTGGAGGAGCCTGGGTGGTGTGTGAGGAGGGTCTCGGTCCAGGGCCTTGGGGGCCATGGCCATGCACGAGTTGGGAGGTTTGGATGGACCTTTCTGTGTGGCCTCATGGAGGACTCCGTGGCACCTCCATGGGTGTGAGGCATGGAAATGGCTGGCCAGGGAATGATAGGCCACAGAAGATGCACTCGGCATTCTGAGGGCTTTGGTGAGATCCAACACACACGCCTTGCACCGACCAGAACTCCAGCTTGTAACTATGTAAATAAATGCTCTTGGCAAGGACACGTTGAGCTGCATCAACTCCACGACTTGCAAAGAGCCGCGTGCTCCATCCACGTACCTCCCTGTGAACCTGGTGTCCGCTGCTCCAGAACTCTCTTCTGAAGTGCATGGAAAACCACTTCTGAACCTTGAAGGTACTGGGACCATAGTGTCTAACTGTTTCTTAGTGCTAAGGAGATAAAGGATGATGATTAACCAACCTTGTGGGATAGATTTGGGTCCTTTAAAGCTACCAGTGCATTCTCATGGTGTACTCCATGTTTCTAACAATACTACTATTACCAGTGATGCTAAGTGTGTAATAGGTAACACGATTTCCCTACAGAGAAAGCACAATTTAAAAAAAAAAACTTACTAAGTAGGTGACAAGTTTGATAGTTTTTGATGTTTGTGTTGAATAACATGTTTCTTTATAAAATAGGGTAATAGCTTTAGTGGATTAAATTTAGCTGAGCATAGAGAGCAAAATGAAGGTAGTGTTACCAGGAAGTCAGAGTTTTCAGTTATGTACTCAGTAGGTTTCCCAATCCAGTATATTAAAAACAATGAGCTGTGCCCCAGAATGATGGGATCAGAAACAAACACATGCAACCCCAAATGTTCCCAACATGGAAGCATAAACCTGTGTTGGCCAGGATGAGGGAACACAAAAAGACTGGGTTTGCAGGGGATTCTTCATGCCTGATGACAACTTTGGTGGATTCCAATGGAAGTATCTGCAACCTTAACAGGGCCAGAAGGATGCCCAGATGCTCTGACATCTCTGGTCCCGGAAGAGAGTGAGGCCGGCATCCGTTCAGGCGTTGCCTGGGGGTTGGATGCACAGCCAGATCCCGAGTACCCAGATATCCCTGGAGCCAGAGTCCCCGGGCTCTGGACCCCATCCCAGAGATTGAGGCTGGGGGACCAGGAGCCTGGGTTTTAATAACCCCCCAGGCTGTTGTCTTCAGCCAGTTTTCAGAAATGCCGACTTAGGTTACAGGAAGTTGCCTGGGAAGCAGATAACTTGGCATCTGTAACCAGCCAGCAGTGAGCTATACAGGATGCTTCATGGTTAAGTCCTTGCGCCAGGTCAGTGGCATTTACAGCCACGTAGCCGGCCATTGCTGCCCTTGACTTCACTTTCCAGTCGCAGCCGAGGCTGAGCAAGCCGGAGTTTGGTAGGTCTTCCAAAAGTGCAGGTGCCGCTTCTCACTGTAGGGGGACCAGCTTGCCCCATCCCCTCCCGCCAAAGAGAGGCACGGGCACAAATGATGCGGCGGCTTGTGTGCTAGGTCTAGTCAATATCTTGGGGAAGAAAATTAAAGTTTTACTGCTGTTTTGGGGTTGGATGGGAGGATGAGCTAATCACCTCCAGTCATCTATGGCCAGTGTTTGTCACGGACCTTCCCTGCCTCCCACTTAGCTTCTGGCACCATGAGGGAAGCACGGACTGTGGGGATGGCGGTTGCTGCACCTGCCGCCACAGGTGACGCACTGGCAGGGTGATAGCAAAGCCCATGGCTCTCTGCCGGTGCTGCCAAGCAGGCCCACCCCTCTCCACCTTCCCTGTGATGGGCCCATTGAGACGCAAGCCTGTTGGGCCCAGTGCCACGCAACCTTGGCGTTCACGTGTGTGTCTGTTCACCATCCACTCTGCCTCTCATGGCTCAAGTTTGTTGGTGCTTTGCAGTGGATATGCTGGGAGCCGAGTGGGATGGCCTGGGACTGGGTGAGACCCCTCAGTCCATCAGTTTCTGGTTCCAGTGGTGCTCCTGCCAGCGCTGGTAAACAACTGCTTTTCTTTCTTTTCTTTTCTTTTTTATTTTTCCGAGTCAGAGTCTCACTTTGTCACCCAGGCTGGAGTGTAGTGGTACGCTCACAGTCACTGCAGCCTCAACCTGCTGGGCTCAAGCAATCCTCCCATCTCAGCCTACCAAAGTGCTGGGATTACAGGTGTGAGTGCCCGGCTTCCTTCATGCCACTTGCTATCACCGTATTTTCTGATGACCGCAGTTCTTACAATGAGCTTTCTGCATATCCCAGATGTGTTTTCTTTTTGACCTCCTGCAAAGTTCCCAGAAGAAAGTTTGACACTCCTTCCTGCTTTCCATTTATAGGATGACAATCAAAGCTGGCCCAAGAAACACAATTTGTGACTTTTAAAATGATCAATGATGACCTTAAAATGTGGTTTGCCAATCTGTACAAAATGGTCCTGTTTTTGTGAAGAGGGACGTGAGATGATGATGTTATACATCGATGTGTATATATGTATTTCTATGTAGACTTGGAGAATACTGCCAAAACATTTATGACGAGCTGTATCACTGCCTTTGTTTATATTTTTTTAACTGTGATGTCCCCCACAGGCACATTAACTGTTGCACTTTTGAATGTCCAAAATTTATATTTTAGAAATAATAAAGAGAAAAATAGGTTACGTGTTCCCAAGCCCGTGGCGTGGCGAGTGTGTGGACACAACTTGGGAGTGTCCAGCCACGCGAAGTGTGTCCAGCTCCCCCCTCACGTCTCTGTTTTGAAACGTGTAAATTAAGATCTTTATATTTCAATAAATGACATATATATGATTTAAAGTTATGCTGAACCCAGCATTTTTGTTTTAAGTTGAATCACAAAACTTAGAGAAATCCTGCTCTCCGTGCGTCCTAGTAGCATCCCAAGGGGACTCTTGTGTAGGAGGCTGTGCTGCCGAGGGACGGTGTGAGACTGAGATGTCAGAGCAAGCTGGTTCAGACACTGCGCTGGCCCTCAGGGATACTCATGGGCTTGCACAGGCCCAGTCGTGTGTTCTTCTCTATTGGGTGGCGTTTTCTCCCTGCAGTGGAGTCCAGGGCCGCATTCTCTGCACAGCAGCCGAGGGTAGCAGATGTGGGAGAGTCCAACGGTGAGGCCTTTGTCTCCATGCGTATCCTTCCCCGTCCCCCTGAGAGCTGCCTCGGGTATTCTCAATCCCGAGGGGCCCCTCCCTTGCGTCGGCCTATGTCTCTGTACGCATGTGTTTTTCTTTCTTTTTTTTTTTTTTTTGAGTTGGAGTCTCACTCTGTCGCCCAGACTGGAGTGCAGTGGCCGCTCCCGGCCACCGCAGCCTCGACCTGCTGGGCTCAGGCGATCCTTCTGCCTCAGCCTTCTGAGTAGCCGGAATTACAGGCGTGCGCTACCACGCCCGGCTGATTTTTTGATTTATTGTAGAGATGAGGTCTCGCTGCCCAGGCGGGTCTCGAACCCGCGGGCTCAGGCAATCCACCCACCTCAGCCTCCCAAAGGTGCGTGATGACAGGCTGAGCCACCGAGCCCGGCTGTTTTTCTTTCTTATTTTACCTACTTGGGATTGCCCTTCAGACAATGCCTTGTAATGTGCTTTTCTCTTTCCTCCCCCTGCAAAAAAACATTCTACTAAGGTTGTCTGAGGCCCCACCCGCTTGAGCGGAAGGTCGGTGTGTTGTCTCCTGTGCCCTGCCTCGTTTCTACTGGGAGCCTGTGTGGTGTGCCAGCACCACCACTCAGTGCTCAATGCTTGGCCGTTCCCTGCAGTGCTTTGGAGATCTCTGTGAGATCACACAGCCATGGCCGCCCCTGTTGTCTTCAGCTTACCAGAACCCCGCCATGTGAACGTCCCACAATGTATGCAGCTGCCTTCCTGTGCTGCGGGCGTGTCGCCTCCAGTTCCATGCTGCCCACACGCCTTTGTGAGCATCCTTGCAGCACCCACCGTTGTGCACACATGGGTGTTCTGTGTGGACAGGTGCCTGAGAAGGAAGAGGCTGGACCAGGTCAACGGGCACCAAGCTGCGTCTTCAGAGATGTCTGCCGCATGCCACCCTGACATCTGTGGGCGTGTGGCGGCTCTCCAGGCTCTTTTGTCCACTCTGGTGGACTCAGCCTCCAGAACAGGGTGAGGAAAGCTGGCATGCTGGTATGGTGCTCGTGGGTTTAGAGTGGGGCAGCGAGTGACTTAAGGATGAGATGGCCGCCTGTGCTGAGCTCACAGATAGCGGACATTGATGACACTGCTCCTAGCTGGACACAGTGCCCATGCCAGCCTGCATCCCTATGCCCTAGCCACACAACCTGCAACCCGAAGCCTCCATGCAGGCAAGCTATTGGCTCTGTCTCTGTGCCCTGGAAGGAGGTGGGTCCCTGGGACAAGGGTCCTAGCAAACAGCACCCATGCTTTGTGGCACTGGGCATGCCATGTCGCCTGAAGAGGGCGTTATCTTCCTTTTAGATGTAAATACTTCTGCCACTTTTTTTTGAATTGGGGGTTTCACTTTGTAGCCTAGGTTAGAGAGTGCAGTGGCACAATCACGGCTCAACATAGCCTTGACCTCCTGGGTTCAAGCAATCCTCCCACCTCAGCCTCCCCAGTAACAGGGAGTACAAGCATGCACCACCACACCCGGCAACTTTTAAAAATTCTTTTTCATAGAGACGAGATCTTGCTATGTTGCCTGGCTGGTCTCAAACTCCTGGGCCCAAGCAGTCCTCCTGCCTCAGCCTCCCAAAGTGCTGGGATGATAGGTGTGAGCCACTACTCCCGGCTGCTTCTTGAGATATTTTGAAAGACATGTCCCATTTGTAATTGGAACAGTTTCTTCTCTAGCTGAAATACAGTGGCTGTAATCATGGGTATTATGATTTTCATAGCTGTGCACTTCACACACTGCAGCTCAGGAAGATGACTCAGAATGCCAGAACCCACCGTCCGCAAGGCGCTCTTCTTGGGATAGCAGAGGTGGGAATGCTTCATTCCCTCTCACTCCAAATGCACAGAGGCTTCAATCCAACACTGTTGTGGCAAAATTTATACACTGTGTTTACAGCAGACACGGTTTTCCACCCCTCCCTGTTCAAACATATGTGAAAATGCACAGGTGGCCTTGATGAGCACATGACAGCAGGGGTTCCATCCAGTCAGCCAAATAGCACCTGCTCTCAAGAGTGATGAATGCCTCCTCCAGACTGATGCTGCACCGGTGAGTGTCCACCCCCACGGTTTTGTTTACGTGGGGAGTGACGGAGACACGGAGGCCACACAGGCTGGTGTGGCAGGGAGGAGGCAGATTCGGCCCCTCTCTCTGGTTTAGAGGTTAATTGGAATTTTGAGGAGATTTGCCCATGACGCTGGCAGATGGTACTCTGCGTTATCCTTATTCATGGGGATTAATGACTTCCCTCTGGAGCATGTGTATCCTGGCTGTGCTGAATTTCATTATGCTTCCTGCTGACAACCCAGCATGGCCTCGGGGCCACTGTTTCTGTGCGGGGTCTCAGCTGCAGATTGCTCGGTGGGTCAATGCCTCAGGCTGGACTTGAGAAACACTTCAAAATGAAGAATGTCCTCTCCCCATCCCAATCGGTCTGTGGGTCCCTGTCTGTCGGCCCTCCCAGTGTTGCATGTGGTCACTAGACTGCTAGCGTGGGTGCGTCCTCATGGGTCGGGATGACTGGACATCCTTTCCCTTGCCCCAGGAAGGCAGCAGTTAGCATCCTAAGGAGAGAAAATGCACTGGAACACAATGCAGGGATTCAACCACGGGAAGTCAATGTTCAATGAATTCCTTCAACAATCATTTGTTAGAGACCAACCTCCTCTTTGTCTGGCTATCTCTGAAATGCTTGTGTCTGAGTGAGGCAGCTGGTACAGCTGCCTCCAACCAGCAAATGACCCGAGGGCCTCAGCAGAGGCTGAGGGAGGGTCATTACCCTGGGTGGTGTCTTGGTCCTTTCTTGGAGCTGGGTGCAGAATGCAACTTCCTGGAGCCTCCACTGGGACTGAGAGTCTCTGTGATCAGAGGACACAGAACCACTGGAGCCTTTGAGGACAGAGCACAGAGACTGGGGGCAGACCTGGCAGCCTTGCTCCTATAGTCCCTGCCTCTGCTGATTCCAGACACTTCCGTGGTCACCTTCACACCTGTCCTCCCAATTTTTACTCCTCTGTTTGTGAATGCTATTGAGTGAGGCACCCTTTTAGGCCCTGAGATCCAATAACTTGTCCAAAAGTCCCAATCAGGAGGACAGAGACTCTCTCCAGTCCCAATCATGGAGGACAGGGAGGTTTGCTTGATGGACACCATGGTAAACACAGTATTCTCCTCTGGGACAAGGGTTGGCTTACAGCTGATGACAAGAGTGGGTTTCCTAATATCTTGCAGTTTGTTGTGCACCTACATGAATGTGGTTAACTTATTTATAAATATTTCATGCTTCCGATGTTATGATAAATGGTAGTTTTTGAGTTTCTGTGTGTTGCTACTTTGTAGCAGTGCAATTGACCTTATCTTTTGCAATCTTGTACGTTCCTTAGGATTTTTAAGGTAGACAAAGATGTTATCTAGAGACAGTTTTACTTCTTCCCTTCCCAATGCGGAAGCCTTCTGTTTTCCCGTTTACCATGTTGCACTGGCTAAGAATTTCTGCACAAAATTGAATGAAATGGTGAAAGCCACATCCTTGCTTGATTCCTGATGTTAGGAAGATGTCTAGTTTCTCACTATTAAATATGATGCTACCTGTAGTTTCTTCATAGATACTGTTGACCAGGTTAAGAAATTCTTTCTATTTGTAGTTTGGCGAGAGGTTTTTATCTGGAATGGATTTTGGATTCTGTGAAAAGCGTTTTTCTGCATCTGTTAAGATTATCATAGTTGTCTTTCTTTCATTTGTTAATACAATCAGTCCCCAGCCTGAGAATCATAGCAAGACCTCATGTCTACAAAGAATGGAAAAATTAGCTGGGCATGGTGGCCCACGCCTGCAGTCCTAGCTACTCAGGAGTCTGAGGTGGGAAGATCTCCTGAGTCTAGGAGGTTGAGGCTTAGGTGAGCTGTGATTGTGCCACTGCACTCCAGCCTGGGTGATAGAGTCAGAATCCAAATTAAAAAAAAATACAGTCAGCCCTCTTCTGTATTCATGAATTCTACATCCCTGGATTCTACTGTCTGTCAATAGAAAATATTTTTTAAAAAACAATAAAAGTAATAATACAACAATAAAAATTCAAATAAAAGCAAAACAACATAATAACAGTTTATGTAGCATCCAGGTATCATAAGTAGCCTAGAGGGATTTAAAGTACATGGGTGGGCATGCATAGGTTATGCAAACCCTATGCCATTTTATATAAGGGCCCTGAGCATCCTTAGATGTTGGTACCTGCAGAGGGTCCAGGAACCCATCACCTGCGGATACTGAGGAACAGCTGTATGGTGAATTATATTGATCAATTCCCACATGCTAAAGCAATCTTGCATTTCTGGGTTAAAAACTCTACTAGTTATGATGTATCATCCTCTTTATATGTTGCTGGACTCAATTTGCTGATGTTGTGTTAAGGAGTTTTAAATCTATGTTCATGACCCATATTGACCTGCAGTTTTCCATTCTTATCATGTTTTTGCCCCATTCAGTATCAGAGTAATAATAGCATCATAGGATAAATTAAGAAGTGCTTCCTCTTTGTCCATTTTCTGGAAGGGTTTGTGTAGAATTGGTATTATTTCTTCCTTAACTATCTGGTATAATTCACTGATGAATTCACCTGGGCCTAGTAATTTCTTTGTTGAAAGATTATACATTATTAATTCAATTTTCTTAATAGATACAGGGCTGTTCAGGATATTTATTTTTTCTTGAAGAAGATTGGGTAGTTTGTGCTTTTCAAGGAGTGTGTCCACTTCACAGGCTATTGAGTTCATTAGTGTTAGGTTGGTGATGACATTCTCATCTTATCCCTCAATACTGTAGGGTCTGTAGTGCTGTTCACTCACTATCTGTGATTCGTGTGCCTTCTCTTTTTCTATGATGACTTTGACTAGAGGCTTAACAATGTTAGTGTTAGTTTCAAGGAATCAACTTTTGATTTCATTGTCACTCTCTGCCCTGTTATTTGTTCCATTTTTATTCCATTGATTTTTACTCTTTCTTACTTCTTTTCTTCTGCTTACTTTAGGTTTAATTTGTTCTTTTTTCCCCCTAGTTTCTTATGGCAGAAGCTCAGGTCATTTATTTGAGACCACCATTATTTTTAATATAAGGATTTAATGCTACAGGTTTCCCCCTAAGCATTATTCTTAACTGTTTCCTACACATTTTGATTAACAGTATGATAGGTAAAACAGTATATTAGATAATTCAATGTATTATCAATGTACAGGAAAAAAGAGTCTTTAATTAGCCTTGGAGAAATTGGAGAGAAGCATTTGGGCTACCCTTTGAAGGATTTTTCTTCCAAGCAGAGAAGAAAACACATTCTGAACCAAAAGAACAATAAGCCAGAATTAATTAATTGATATTTCTCTTATAAAGTGGGCTCATGAATATTTAATAACTATTGTCTAAGACAGAATACCTGTTTGAAAGGCAAGACAGAACTGGTCAATCCCATAAACCGAGAATGATGAGGGCTTGCAAGGGTGTTTGGCTCTTGAAGTCATGCTCTTTTTTTTTTTTTTGAGTTGGAGTCTCACTCTGTCGCCCAGACTGGAGTGCAGTGGCCGCTCCCGGCCACCGCAGCCTCGACCTGCTGGGCTCCTGCGATCCTTCCTCCTCAGCCTTCCAAGTAGCCGGAATTACAGGCATGCGCTACCACACCCAGCTGATTTTTTGATTTATTGTAGAGATGAGGTCTCGCTGCCCAGGCGGGTCTCGAACCCGCGGGCTCAAGCAATCCACTCACCTCAGCCTCCCAAAGGCGCGGGATTACAGGCTGAGCCACCGAGCCCGGCGAAGTCATGCTCTTGAGTGAGAATGGTATTGGTTTAAAAAAGAGTCAAAAGAAAGAGCAGCACATGTGAAATTCTTGGGTGCTGGTCAGAATAAAGGCAAAAACACAGTCCATATAGAAATAGCAGGGCAGTGCTTGGCTACAGCTCTCAGATGTGGGTACACAGCCAGACACCATCATTTAGAGAGATGCAACCCTTGAAGCCCGCTTTCTGTCTGTCCACCTCAAGTCATGAGATCCTTATCTCTGCATCATTTCTTTCTTTCTGCAGCACACATCATCCATATGAGTGAGCAGACTGGTTCACTCAACAGTCTTTCTGAATGTTGTTTTCAGGGTTTTTTTCTAATACAAATGTTGAAAAGCAAATTGTTCAATTCCCTTGCAGCTAGGATTTTATTCTGGCCAATAAGATGTAGGTGTGACTTCTTGAAAGGACAGGCTGAGAAAAAGCTGCTGTCTTTTTCCCTTTGCCCTTCCCATTTCTTCCTGCCTAGAACTTAGAAGTACTCTCTGGGGTTACAGGGACCATGTTTTGACCATGAAGTTAAAAAATCACACACAAAAAGTGGCCGTAGGAGAGACGGAAGACAGGCTTCTTGGTGACATTCTTACAAGGGCATTAACCCTGAACTGTCTGCCTCCAAATCCCTCTTTTGCATGAGAAAAGTACATCTTTAAGTGACTATTTTCATGTTTTCCATCACTGGCAACAACTGCAATCATAAGGAATGCAACTCATATTGTATGGGATGTCTAACACTCCAGTCTTTGTTTTTTGTTTTGAGTTGCGGCCTCTGTTGCTCAGGCTGGAATGCAGTGGTAACTGGGGCTATAGACACACGTCCCCACACCTGTCTCATTTTTTATGACTTTTTGTAGAGATGATTCTGGCTATGTTGCCCAGGTTGGTCTCAAATTCCTGGACTCAAGCGATCCTCCTGCCTCGGCCTCTCAGTGTTGGGATGACAGGCATGAGCCTCCATGCAGCCACAATCTTTAATATCCCTCTTTGTTGGGCTTCCAAGAGATAAGCCTCTCTAGGTCTCATCTCCTCCAGGGCTTCACATGCCAATGATATGCTGGGAAATCCTCACTGTGTCTCTAGCCCAACCTCTTTCCTGGCTCCTGACCTGTGTGTCCATCTGCTTGCTGGGCATTTTCATTTGTGTCAAATATTTGACCCCTTCATTTGTCTATTTGTTTTAGAGACAGGTCTTGCTAAGTTACCCAGGATGGATGCAAACTCTGGTCCCTTCACCTCAGCCTCCCGAGTGGCTGGGACTACAGGAGACCTGACTATCCAAGAGCTGACCTCTTCACTCTGAAACTTCACTCCTTCCCTGGGACCTGACCCACCCTCCATCTCCCTCACTTTGGCTGACCGCAGCTCGAATCTCCCAGGAGCCGACTCCCAAAACTCGGCTTGGTCCTTGGCGATTCTCTTGCTCACATTCTGCATGTAACTGTCAGGAGCCCGATTCTGCTTCAGGAGCTCCCCGAAATGCATGCAGTCTGGCCACGTCTCACTCCCACCCCTGGACGCGCCATCACCACCCGCTGCCCCCTGAACTGCGCGACTGTGTGGCCCCCTGAAAGAGCCCACCTCTGCCCTTGGTTCCCACAGCCAGCCCCTGCCAAGGAAGCACTGGGGTGGCTCTTAGGGCAGGGTTCCAGCCACTCTTGTCTCTGCACCAGCAATGCTCTCCATCTCACTCTCATCTCACCCAGAGGAGACTGAGGTCTTCAGCCAGCTGTCAAGGCCGGCATCATCTGCCTCTGTGACCTCTCCCCACTCTCTCCCACTCTCCGCGCTCTCTGTCTTCTAGCTTCACTGGCCTGGTTGCTGTTTCTGGGACACACCCACATCATGGCCTTTGGATGGCTGCTCCCTCAGCCTAGAGTGCTGTTTTCCTGAGTGTGTCGGGATAATTCCCTCAGCTCCTTAAGGCCTCTGCTCAACCTCGCCTTTTCCAGGAGGCTGCCATGCCTGTGCTGTTTTAATACCACCACTGGCCCCAGTGCATGGCCACCTCGCTCCTGGCTCCGCTGTCTTCCCCCACCCCACACACTCTCCCCATTCCTAACACAGCTTGTCAACATGCTCTGGGTTGTTTTCTGTCTCCTCTGCTGGAGGGTAAACTCCCTGGGGACAGGTTTGTGTCTGTCTTGTTCGCCCACATGTCCCTAGTGCTGAAAACAGGGCTAGGCCCAGTGCTCTGGAAATGCTCTTTTTTTTTTTTTTGAGTTGGAGTCTCACTCTGTCACCCAGACTGGAGTGCAGT
>NW_007062047.1:238922-266990 GCF_000164805.1 Carlito syrichta
CACGCCCGGCTGATTTTTTTATTTATTGTAGAGATGAGGTCTTGCTGCCCAGGCGTGTCTTGAACCCGCGGGCTCAGGCAATCCACTCACCTCAGCCTCCTAAAGGTGCTAGATTACAGGCTGAGCCACCGAGCCCGGCTTGGAAATTCTCTTTGCAGGACGGGAGGATCGCCCAGGCAGGGGAGGCGTGACTGCCTTGGGCAACAGGTTTGGGGCAAGAGCAGCACCTGGACCCACGGCTTTGAACAGCTCCGCATTGATCCCAAGGCCCCGCGTCAGCTTCACGCCCGCTGCAGGAGGGAGGGCACAGCCCTGGCGGGAGCATTCGGCAGGGGCAACTAGAAGGCACCTCACCGGGACGTCGAGCTTTTCTTGAACCCAGAAAGCTCCAGTATGCTGAGGACACACCCACTGGCCACCAGGCTTGTGGGAGAATTTGAGTCCTCATCTCAAAGCCCCGAGTTCTGTGGGCCACCTTTGAGCCTGAGTGTGTGGGCAGCAGGAGGGACGCTGGGTGGCGGGTGTGGCCCGAGCACAGTTGACATCAGCCCACGGTGGGCCTAGGGAGGGGTCTCCACGAACCTGGATGTTTGCAGAACCTGAGAACGTGTCAGAAACACGAATGCTCCCCCGCCCCACGCGCTTACCCCCGAGGGAGAGTTCCTTCTGCTTCTGAATAGGTTTTGTTGTGTTTCACTCCCTTTCACGTTCAGGCCTCCTGCTGGGTTTTGATGGAGCGACTTGGCGGAGGCCCAGGCCAGCCACAGCCACAACCGTGCTTCACGTGGAGGCCCATGCAGTTGTTTGCATGTGGAGGCTACTGCCAGGAAGGTCTCCACCCCGCAGAGCACCTCCATGATGATGGTGAGATTGGGGGGACCCTTGATCATAGAGCCTGCGTTCTCCTCAGCCTCTGCACCCAGGTGACTCCCTGACCTCCCTGCTTCGGCACCAGGTCTGTCTGCACCCATGGCCCTGCCATATCTGTTCTCATCCTGCACTGACTATGCCAGGGAGTCTAGATGTCCAAGGCTGACCTCCCTCCAAAAGAGGCCTCCCGGCCCTGCTGTGCTGGTCTCGGACAAGCCTCTCCTGGCTCATCATGGTGCTGTAGGCTTGGTGTGGAAATACTGTCACGTTTTGGAATAGTGATATTGCTGCCAAGTTGCTGCTGGAAAAGTTGTTTTCCTGCCGTTTGTCTTTTTTTTGCAGGTTGCCTTTCTTTTCTTTCTAAAACATTATTTATTCCATTTTTGTTCTCAAATTATTGTGTTTAGAACAACAATAGTTAAGAGTCTGGCAAAAAGTTTTTATGAACTAACAAATGGGTTTAAACAAAGGCTTAATAGGCAAGTTCTGCTCAGTTGGACTTTATTTATTTTTTTGAGTCGAGGTCGTATTCTGTCGCCCAGGCTGTAGTGCAGTGGCACACTCACAGCTCACTGCAGCCTCGACTTCCTGGACTCAGGCAATCCTCCCACCTCAGCCTCCTGAGTAGCTGGGACTACAGGCCTGCACCACTATGCTCAGTTAATTTTTTTAAATTTTTGTAGAGATGATGTCTTTCTTTGTTGTCCAGGCTGGTTCTGGAACTCCTAGCCTCAGCAATCCTTCCACCTCTCCTCCCAAAGTGGTGTGATTACAGCCATGAGCCACCACACCTGGCCCTAATTTTCTTTATTTTTACTTTTTGTTTAAATATATTTCATTTTAAAGATGTGGGTACAATTCAGGGTTAGGTATACAAGTGGATATCGAACAGGTAAAGTTTGGGCTTCCCTTTGCTTCCTACTTTGCCTGGTTTGAGATCACGTACCCTTACTGATGTTGTGTCCCCCCCCTGCCCACACACACACTCCGATTTTCTTTTTTTAATGCAGAGTTTTGTATATGGAGCATTAGCTGAGATCAAACAGGCCAGCCTGGCTCCTTGGCTCTGAATCGCTGCTTTGAGCACGTGGCTGTGCCTGGGCTGAGTTAGGACACTGTACCCAATGGGGGTGGAGCCCTGTGAACAAGGGTTCGGGAATGTTTTGCGTCCTCAAGAAGCTGATTTTGTTGGGAAAAGGCATCAGCGGGTCACATTCTTGAGAGCTGATGATAACGGACGTGCCAACAACACGCAAAGACTGCTGACACCTGTTTTAAAGGAGCCTCATGACAGTCACACGCATTATTATTCATATATTTTAGGTGAACAAAGAAACATTCAGAGAAAGTGGTAACACCTCTAGAATTACAAAGGAAAACGTGAGATTGTGCCTGGGTCTTAATTTTTTTTTTTTTGAGATCATCTCAATTTGTCACCCAGGCTGGAGTGCAGTGGCACAGTTATAGCTCAGTGTAGACTTGGCCTCCTGAGCTCAAGGGATCCCCCTGCCTCAGCCTCCTGGGTAGCTGGGACTACAGGTACACACCACCACACTTGACTAATTTTTTAAAAATTTTGTATGGATGAGGTCTCAATATGTTGCCCAGGCTGGTCTTGAATTCCTGGCCTCAAGCGATACTCCTCCCTTGGCCTCCCAAAGTGCTGGCACTACAGGCATGAGTCAGCATGCCTGACTTCCAGGTCTTAATGTTTAAAGGGAATTGAGTGACAACACAGAGAATTCAGTGCCATTGGAGGAAGATTTGTATTACATACAGTTCCCATATGGGGAAGTGTCAGAGTCAGGGCAGGAGGAGGAAGGACAGCTGAGACCACAGCCTTCACTGCAGTCTCTGTGGGAGAGGTGGGGAAAGATAAACAGTAGGACTGGCTGAGTGACTTCAGTTGGTCGGGACACTGGGTCTGTCCCAGGCCATCTGCTGCTGGGCCCTGGGTGACTCAGAGCAGGGAGTGTGGCCTTGGCGTGTGATAATGGGACAGCAGAGGGGATGGGATACGGGCTCAGGGCACTGAATGGTGCCTGTGGCCTTCATGTGCCCGGGAGAGCTGGATCCCCGGGGATGTTGTCAACATGGCTGCTGGTGTGGCCCTGTGCGTGGCAAATGCCAACCAGACAATCGCAGAAGCCATGAGAGCAGCCCAAGGTGGCGCCAGGGCAGGGGCTAGGCTCCAGACACAAGGCCTTTTCCATGAGGCTGTCTAAGCCCCCAGCCTTCCTTTCCAGTCTCCTGTTGGACCCTGCTCCAGACCACCTATGCTGGTCAGTGGCAGGGCTTGGCATCCCTGGCACCCACGCCACTGTTGCTGAAGTCTGGCTCGTCAAGCCCAGCAGTTCCACTCACAGGTGTCCCCTCAAGTGCTCCTGCCTCCTTCACGCCCACCGGCCAGGCCTTGGGTAGGCAGTCTTGGCTTCCTGGCCTCCCAATCCACCACCCTACCCAGTTCACCGAACTTGATCCTGCTTCCAGGATGACCCTTTATAGGAGGCAGATCTGCTGACATCACCTGCAGGCATCTCACCAGCCTCCCTGCCTCCTTCAGACCTCTTGGCAGAACGTTGAGGGTCCCCACGGTCCAGCCTTCGTCTATCCCCAACTGTCTGTCTTACAGAACTGTGATGCTGTTTACCTGAGTGCAGTCATAGAGCTGACACACAGCAGGATCTTATTACATGAGAAGAGATAAAAACAGAGACAGAGAGAGATAGAAATAGAGAAGGAGAGAGAGAGAAAAGTTCTTAACACTCAAGTCTCTTAAAGAATAAGTTTTGGCCAGGCATGGTGGCTCACACCTATAATCCCAGCACTTTGAGAGGTTGAGGCGGGAGGATTGCCTGAGCCTAGGAATTCGAGACCATCCTGGGCAACATGGTAAGGCCTTGTCTCTACCAAAAAATAAGATAAAATAAATAAGTAAATAAATAAAAAAATAATGAAAAATTAGCTGGGTGTGGTAGCAGCATGCCTGAAGTCCCAACTACTCGAGAGGCTGAGGCGGAGGATCACCTGAGCCTCAGAGGTGGAGGCTATGGTGAGCCGTGATCTGCCACTGCACTCCAGTCTGTGCGACAGAGGGAGACCCCCACTCAAAAAAAGAAAAGAAAAAGAATCTCACAGGTGTGTGGAAAATGCAGGCACCGCAAGTCCTCCTGGGTCTGTTGTGAGCTGCTTGCTGGCGGGTAAGACGTTCATGTCAGACAAACGTGGGGAGGGGGTGAGGATGGGAATGGGAGGGGCGGGGGACAGGGGCTTTTCTTAGCTCTCATCTCTGGCTGCCAAGAGGGTGGAGATCGAGACTGCAGGCCATCTTCAGCACCACCAGGGGCCGCTAGAGAGCAGCAGAAGTGCCTGACACTTGTCCTTGAAACGCTCCTTCTGGCGAGTCCAGGCGTCCTTGGGCTTGAAGGAAGTAGGTGCATTCTTTGTTGGGCGGTGCATGCTTGGAGGTGCTTGCGAGTGCAGCTGGCTTTCTCTGCTGTTTGGGGAGCTGCTGGCATGCGACCCCCACCCGCCATCTGGAGGCACACAGTGGCCCACGTGTCTATGGGACCAATGGTGCGAGGAGTCTCTGTGCCAGTGCCAGACGATGGTCTCTGGAGGGGACAAAGTGCAGAAAGGGTCCCTGCCTCCCAGAGGACTGGCCGTACCCAGGGAGTCTTGGATAGAAAGCCCAGGTGGGATTGGTCAGGCAACCTGGAGACAGATGTCTAGAAGAACCTGTGGGCTAACAGGACTGAGAATCCATGTGGACATGCATATATTACATTTAATTTAATTTAATTTAATTTAATTTTTTGAGGCAAGGTCTTACTCCATTGCCCAGGCTGGAGTGCAGTAGTGCAATCATGGCTCACTGTAACCTAGAGTCAACCTCCTGGGCTCAAGCGATTCCTTCCACCTCAGCCCCTGAGTAGCTGGAAATACAGGTGCCACCGCACCCAGATAATTTTTTTTTTTTTATTTTTGTAGAGACAAGATCTTGCTGTGTTGCCCAGGCTGGTCTCAAACTCCTGGGTTCAAGCTATCCTCCTGCCTCAGCCTCCCAAAGAACTGGGATGACAGGCGTGAGCCATCATGTTGGGCCTCGTCCTTGATTTCTAAAAATTGCAAACCCGATGGTGTCACTCATGGCTTGCCACCAGTCAGTGGCTTCTTGTGCCCTCAGTGGGCAGTCAGCTCGGCTTGGCCCTGTGTGCTGTCTGGCCCGCTCTGCCCAGCCCCTGGCTCTGGTCCAGTGTGGGGCCCTTGCCTCCCTCTTCCTGGCGAGCAGCCTTCTGGCCCCAGACCCATCATGCACAGGTCTCTCTGCCTGGGATGCTCCTTCCTTTTTGTGTAGTGAGTCGCCCACACTGTCCTGAACCATCGAGTCCACGTGGCCCTTGGCCACACCATGCCGACACTCATACTTGCCTATCCTTGAGATGCTCACCAGCCTTCCCTCGGTTGGCTCAACCCTGAACTCCTGAGGCTAGGTCCTCTCCTCACCTCTCTGTGTCCCCATGCCTGCCACAGCACTGAGTTCCATCCATTCGGTGACACAGCCCTTCTTTCCTTCAGTGTCCACTCAGTGACATGTGTGGGCATCCCTGAGTCCAGTCCTAGCTTCAGTGGCAGAGAAGGACGTGCCCCAGTCATTGCTCCGTGAGAGTGACAATCCTGACCGCCAGCAGGAAGGCATGCTGATGATGTCACAGGACATGGGACAGGACTGCAGAAGTGCGTCCATCCTGGAGGTCCCAGGGAGGCTCCGGCCATCTCCACTGTGACTTCCTTCTGTCCTCACCCCAGCTTCATCTAACCGAGTTCTAGGACCCAGTGTGAGACGTGCCAGACTAAGCCCTTTGACCAAATCCTCATCACCAGTGCTGATGCCAGAGAAATAACCCGGAGCTTGTCTGCCTGAGCCCTACGCCTGTCCCGCCGTCTTTTCCGTCCTCAGATGCACCCTGTCGTCGTGGAGGCCTGTCCCGCCGTCTTTTCCGCCCTCAGACACACTCTGTCGTCGTGGGAGCCCGTGGAGTGAGGAACCATACCCCACTCAACGTCCTGCTCACCCCTGAGGTCGCGTGCAAGGTCAGCATAGAGAGGCGGTGTGGCCCCAGAATGCTGGGCTCAGGGGCTCAGTGGGGGGTGGGCTGGAAGGCCAACCTCAGAGTGATCTCTGTTTGCCAGGGTGAATCAACATGGCGGCCTTCTGAAAGTGTTGGTGTTTAGCTTATTTATAGTGATGTGATAATGAAAGAGAAGGCACATGGGGGGCTCAGAGCATCTGTGAGAAGGTGATGGGCAGCAGCCACCTGCCCTCCTCCTGGTTGCCCAGCGATGCAGCCATGGCTGGCACCGCACGATGCACTGGATGTCCGCTGACAGCCCAGCACTGACATCTCAGAGTTGGTCTGCAAACCAGGGTCAAGTTCCTGGCTGGACCTGGGCGGCCCTGATATTTCTGTGGGCCCGATCCTTAACACCCAGATTTCTTTGCCATCCACCTGCCTTACACACTGGGGCAGAGGATGATGAAGACGCCAGATTCTCCACCCATGTGAAATCCCTGAGTGGGTAACCCCTAGGTGGGACTCCTGGGAACCTTGACCTCCTCTTGTCAAAGTGGCAGGACGGCCACCAGGGGGCAGCAGCGCACAGAGTTGGAGCTGCCGACCTAACTTTGTGGGCCTCCCATTGTCCTGAGGGGTGGCAGGTGTGTGGCCGCGCCCAGCTGGGGCCTGGACGGAACCCTTCCTGGGTCATCGATGCTGGTGACATCTCAGGATTTGACGCATTAGGGAAAAGAGGCAGAGCCGGGAAAGCGGCGTAGAGCGGTCGGTCTCGGATCTGGGGTCCGTCACCTGCCGAAATCACAGGGGCTGGCTCCGGGCAGGAGGCCAAGGCTGTGTGCCTTCAGGCACTCCGGTCTCCACCCCCTCCCCCACCCACGTCCGTTCTTTGTGTCCCAATGCTCTTGTGAGGATGGAACCCAGAGGCCCCAGCAGGGCTGGAGGGTCTGGAGATGGCACCCAGGGGAGTGGGAAAGGCTGCTGTCACTGCTCCTGGTGTGTGTGTGTATGTGTGTGCGGGTGTGTGTGACTCAGGCTGGTGTGATAAGGCCGCTGGTCAGTGTTGCGCCTGATGTGCTGCTTCTGCCGGGGGCCCGGCCGGCGTCTGGGGCTGGGGCTGGGGCTGGGGCTGGCCTTTGACCTCACCAACTTCCTCTTCTGCCCCCCAACTCTGCCCACAGGCCAGGCCGCAGACTCCACCCATCAGGACCTCTCCCCAGTCAGCTGCTCCCCTGGGGAGGTCCACTGACAGTTCGTTCCCTCCCCCCAGCACCACCTACTACCTGTGTCCCATCGCCAGGAGCTCAGGTCGTGGACTTTCTCAGAGGTCATGACCTCCGCAGATGCCCTGTCTGCAGTGCTGGCGAGATACCTCCAGCCTTCCTTGAGCGTGGCAAGTGCAGTGGCTGCCTGAGCTGGGAGACCATAGACGGCCCCAGGGTCCTGGCACTGGGTGTGCACACCTCCCTGTCTGGTCAGACGTTGACCCAAGGACTTGTTGGGAGCAGGTTACAGGTGTGACTAGAATCCTACAGCAGGTGACCTGAGAGGGAGGTTGCCAGGCAGGCAGACTCTGGTGCTGGGGCCCTTTACATTCATGTCCGGAGGTCAGGGACAGGGAAGTCAGGAAGATGGCCGCGCTAGGCTTCAAGGGCAACCTCCAGGACTGAGTGACACTCTGGCAACCACTAGCAAGAGAGCAGGACCTCAGTCCTACAGCTGTGAGGAGCGAGCCTGGGATTCTGCCAACTGTAGTGTATGTCAAGGAGAGGCTTGCCTGGCTGTGCAGCCCAGCAGCCGCCCATGGTTTGTCCTGCCTGTGAGATCTGGGCTGAGGACCAGCGGAACGTGCAGCCCTCGATCCCTGTGGAGACCCTCAGCTGCGAAGTCTGTGCCTCCTTGAGTGGGATGCTCTTGGGGATGAGAGGACTTTGTCTGCCTTTCCTCCACCCTGTTCTTTTCTCCAAGAGCCTTCCAGTTGGAAGGGCAAGCTCTTCCTCTCACGACCAGACCTGTGGCCTTTCTGCCATGTGGGATGGATGATTTTCACTAGAATTCTGAGGAAGTTGACTGTTTGAGGTTTGTAGGTGTGGAAGGACCCTGCTGTGGATGCCCTAGGTCACCTCGGATCACAGATGGCGAGGGCTAACACGGCTGGTGGCTTCCCTTCCCCAGATGTCCCGTGATGTGCCACAAGGATGCAGACGTTCCACTGATAGTAGCTAAAAGGCTGATGTCTGGATGAGGGGCAAATCCCCCTCAGCCCTTGTCTTCTGATAGGTCTTCAGCCCCGCTCTGAGTGGCTGGCTTTTCATCTTCTCTTCCAAGCCAACTTCACAAGCTCATCTTGCCTCCCTGATGTCACAAGTGTTTTGTGACTGGAATTCCTCTTGGGTGACGTTAGTAAGTCACCCACCCATATTTGTGAAAGTGTGCCTATTTCAAGGGGCTGCTCGGCTGCATGTTAGAATCCAGGTACACAACTCTATTTGACGATCGCATGAGCAAGCTGAGCACTTTTGATTTGTAACAAAACTTTTTTGTGATGTTTAGAAGAAATGGTGATTGGTGTTGTGGAACAGCACATATGGTGCATCCACAAGACAGAGCTGCGTGGTTTCCAATACTGAGAGGCTCAGGCTGGGCCAGAACTCAGGCCATGTGGCTATTCTCTCCTACCATTGCCAACCCACTGGGAGTGGTGATGGAAGGCCACCACCCAACCATGGTGAGAACACGGGACAGGGGAGGAACGAGGAGCCATCTTGGCGTGTATGGGACAAATGAAGAGTTGTGGTGGGTCCACCCATGGGAGGAGCACCTGGGGACCAGGATGGGCCGGGTCAAGGTCACAGAGCCAGAGGCCGTGTGAGGTAGAAAGCTTTACGCAGACAGTTTTCAGATGTGTACGTGGCACTGTGCTTTTTTGATACATTATTTCCAAATATTCAACCACGGGTGCATTCCCTCCAGGAGAACCAAGACTTTTATAGTCAGGAGGCAAAGAGACTTCGACAACCAAGGGAGACTCTGCTGGCTGGAGCACTTTCTCCACGCCAGTCAGTGTGAGAAGCCCGGGGAGCCACCCGTGTTCCTGCAAGAGCCAGGCACTTGACAGAAAAATCAACAGGTTTCCTCAAATTCCTGAGACTTTCCTTTAAATATTTAGTAACAGAGCTTACAAAGACCAAGCATAAATTTGTTCTACTGTAAACCGGAAAGTTGGAAGAATGTGGGAGATGACAAATTCCATTTCCTGCCACACAGGAAGGTAAGTCAAAGTTTCTGAAGTAGAAGGAGGAGCTGGGGGACAGGGGAGGACAGGGCCAGGCCATACCAAGGCCCAGAGACACGGCAGTGGGCATTCCCTGGTGGGCTCGGGCTGAGAGGACAGGGGAGATCCCACCCCACCTTCTGACTGCAGCCCTGGAGAGGGGGCGCTTCAGACATCCTGTGCCTGTAGTGTAAGAGGATTAAAGTTTCAAATTCCTTGAGACCTTCCAGGCCTGAAACTATGATGATAAACCTTATGCAGATGGGGTGTGTCTTTGGATGATGGGCTTCACTGGAGTGTTTGTGTTTCTTTGTGCAAAGTTTGCCATGCTGGGGCTATAGGCCCTACTGAGGCTGTGAGGTAGGGATCGGCCTCCTTGGCACACAACACCTTTCTCCACTGCACACAGAGAGGCAGGTCAGCTTCCAAGACGGCCTCTCCGGACCATTACAGGAACTCAGGATCAGGGCCTGTGGACCTGCTTGTTTGTGTGTAGAGAGAACTATGGAAGAGCAGTGACTGTGGCACAAAGTCCCGAGGAGGAAGCCCAGTGAAGTGCTGGTGATCTCATCTTACTGCTCACTTTCAACAAGAATTCTTTTGAGATGTGATTCATGCACACACACCCACATCAAAGGTACAAGTCCACGGCTTCTGGCGTATTCAGATGTGCAGCCGCCAACTTCAGAGCATTTTCATCACCCCAAGGAAGCCCTGAATGTGTTAGCAATCACCTCCCTCCCCAGCACCCATCTCCCCCAGCCCATGGCAACCAGAGTCCACTTTCTGTGTCTATAGGTTTTCCTGTCTGGGTGCTTTATTGCTATGGAATCTTGCCCGTACGTGGCCTTTTGCCACAGGCCTCTTTCACGTAACATAATGTTTTGAGGTTCATCCTAATTATAATATGTGTCAGAATGTCATTCCTTTTATGGCCAAGTTATATTCCACCACATGAATGTGTCTCGTTGTGTTTATCTGCTTGCCAGCTGGTGGACACTTGGACGCATTCTTCCTGTACTTCATGTTGTAGCCTGTAGTGTCTGGGGCCCACTACTGGCCACTAGCAAAGAGCCCTACTTTTCTTTCCTAAAAACAGAGGTGGACTAAGAAACCCTGGTCAGTCTGGAACTCAGACAACTCCAGTCACATGTGTGTTGAGTGCCACTTGAGGTGATATCCAAGAGCACAGTGTCTTCAAGTGGACCTTGCAGTGGTTTCTGAGGATGGAGACACAGACAGAGCCTCAGAGAAGCTGAGGACCAGATGTCCCCTTGGGGCAGTTGGGCTGCGAGGCCTGACTCACATTTACCCTGCTCACCAGAAGCCCCAGCCCCAGTTGCCACCTGATACACTGGAGGCTCATTTCTGTTTGTTTGAGAGAGGATCTCGCTCTGTCACCCAGGCTGGGTGCAGGGGTGCGAACTCCCTGCAGCCTCGAACTACTGGGCTCAGGCCATCCTCCCACCTCAGCCTCCCAAGAAGCTGAGTCTGCAGACATATGACACCACACCCAGCCAGGAAGCTACTTTATGAACTTATAATGTTTCTAAACAGACCTGCAACCCAGGGTTGGTGGTTTATACATGACCTTCTGGTAGGAATGTGGGAAATCAGGCCACCATATGAGGGTTGCCTTGTGAGCACAAGAGAGGGGAGTGAGAACTTTAAAGAGCTGACATTTAAGCCCTAATGGCTGGGCACAGTACTGCGCCTTCCGGGATGTCGCACCACCTCCAGCAAGGCTGGGTAATCCCTGACCAGTTCCCGCTGCTGTCATGGTCTCCTCCTCCCTCAGTACTGGTCTTCTAAGTACTGAGGCTTTATAATATAATTATTTAGAACAATGATATCCAATGATATCCTATGATTAAAATATCTTGGGTGCTAATCCCATATATATTTATGTATAAATTATACACATGTGCTCCTGCCATTTGCATATCACAATGAAGATTTATTTATTCCTGTAGATTGAAGCCTGCATGGAAATGTCACTGCCTTTCCTACTCCCCAGATTGTCCTGTTCTCCCATTTTGAGAGTCCTGTTGAGAGCTCTTTGTGTCTACATTAAACCCTCTCAGATCTACCACTGTGCTTTGATCATCTGATCTTTGGGCTGGTTTTACTCTCATTACCCACCAGCCTTATGAAGAACTCATCTTTTTATTTATTTATTTTTTGAGTTGGAGTCTCACTCTGTCATACAGTCTGGAGTGCAGGGGGGCACGTTCATGGCCACCGAAGCCTCTCCTGATGGGTTCAGGCCCAACTAGCTGGAACTACTGGCAGGCACCACCATGCCTGGCTAATTTTTTATTTATTATAAAGACAAGGTCTTCCCATGTTGCCCAGGCTGGTCTCGAACCCCTGGACTCAGGCAATCCTCTTGCTTCCACCTCTCAAAGTGCTGGGATGACAGGCATGAGTCACCCATTCTTTTGAAAAACAGCCATCCATTGTGTTTTAGGTGTGGGGTCCTGAGCATACTTGGTGCAGAGTGCACTGTGTGCTGGTGGGGTTGGGCTTCCAGCGACCCCACTGCCCAGGAGGTGATCGTGGCACCCAGTGATGACAATTCATCCCTCCCTTGGAGTTGCCAGTGTCTATTATTTCCATCTCTGTGGCCATGTGTGCACTTGACAAGCCCATCGTTTAAAGCGGGTTATCTAAGTGGGTGGGGGGCCTACCTTGCTTGTGTCACATTGATTCCGTTCATTTCAATTTTAGCCATGGTGGCATTTTCTGCATATTTTCCCAGACTCCAGGGGCAGCCCCTGGGCCGTCCAGGGCTGCATAGGGAGTTGGTGTTCTAGGCTTCTCTGAGGAGGGATACGGGGGTGGGGGGAGGTGCGTGTCTGGGGAGGGAAGAGTTGCTTCTGCTGTGGTTGTTCACAACCAGGGTGGTGAGATGGGGAAGGAGGAGAACTCGGAAACTGGCACGAATCATCATGAGCCAGTGACGGTCATGGGTTGGCCTTGGAGTGGGCAATGTGCGCTGTCTTCCAGCTATACCTGGTGTCGTGTGGAGGGGGCAGGGGAGGCACTCAGAGGGACTGTGGTGGTACTGGGCACCCCAGGGCACGGGACACGCTGACTTTGAGAACTCTGATTCTGGCAGAGAGACACCATACTTGAATGACTGGTAAATTAACCTCAGGGTTCTTGAGAGAGTGCTTCTGGCCCTGAATAAAGCCCACCTCAGGCTCTGGATGAAAAGGGCCCTGCTTCTAAGACGCCAGTGCTTTCGAAAGCGGATTCTGCCCTGGGCCTGTGTCTGCGGCTCTCAGCATCTGTCCAGATGGGAACCGCCGGGGCATTGCTCACAGGCTGACACCGGGTCTCACTCCCTGAGACTCTGATTCTGCTTGTCTGAGATGAGACTCAGCTGCTGAGACTTAAAAACAATAAACAAAACACCTCCCCCCCACCCCCTCACTGTGGTCCCAGGTGCAGCCAAGGTCGGAGCCATTGTGCTGGAGGGTAGGAGGGGGATGGAGTGACCTGGGGACACCGGAGGCCGGGGTGGGAGCTGAGGTGGGATCTGGGCACCTGAGAGGTGGAAAGAGGGGCCTTTGTGGCATCTCAGGCAGGAGGCCACAGGCAGGTTGTGGCACCCTCGGCTCGAGGCTGCTCTCGTTCCAGGCGACCACAGCAGCTGCTGGTGGCCCTGCCAGCGTGGCACTGTGCTCCTAGGACCCTCTGCCTTTTCATCCCCACCTCTTTGCACAGAGGCCTCCAGCCCAGCAGCTCATTTCCTTGATTCTGGCATTTTCCAGGCATGAGAGGATGGCCAGGGAAGGGCTTCCTTTGATCTAGAAACACCAGGAGAATCTGGTGTACAGACAGGCCAACACAAGAGAATATTCTGGAACTGCATCTCCTGAGTGCGTTCCCAGATATGGGACCCATGCTCCCCCCATGTCCATGCAGGCCTGGGAATGCTGGGCTCCTGTTGTGCCTCACTCGCCTGCCTGCTGGTTGTGCTGGGAGCCGGGAGAAGGCTACTGTCTCTCTTTCACCCTCCTGTCCCCAACTCATCACCCCACTCAGCACATTAACATCTCGCCTCTTTCTCACGACACGCTTTTGGGAGCCTGCCCCAGAAACCACAATCAGCGGCCTCATTCACCAAGGACAAAGGAGACAGCTGCATCCTGCAACCCCGAAACGGGGCAGCGCTAGACCCTGGCCTCTCAAGGAGACTGTGCCCCGCCTCCTTGCGGGCCCCCTCGTGTTGCCATGGCAATGCCCTGGAGAGTGAAGCCCAGCCTTCGTCTGCTTGCCTGCACTCCTGCCGCCCCGCTCTGCGTGTGGAAGGGAGTGGGTCATGTGCTAGAGGGTGGTGGTGGGGGGCTTCATCTGCCAGTGGGGGGCGGAGAGGGGCCTCCCATGGTGTGCTTCTACATCTGAGCAGAGGGGTCGGCCAGAGGGTGGGAGAGGGCAGGTCTGGGCGCTCACACAGCCTCGGCAGGGCCTGGTTGCATGTTTGTTTCATTACATGTGACCATCACAAATATTTTGCAGACTGGAAATGATGGAAGGCACGTTGGAAAAACACTGCATTTTTATTTCTTGGCATGTTTGGTTTGGGGTGAATTTTTCTTTCAGCAAAATGTCTGGTCACGTTGCTTGTTTGATGTAGTCATTGCAATAAATAATTTTCTTTTAAGTTGGAGAAGAAAAGGATGCCCTACTTTTGCCCGTGTCTCTAAATGATGCCCGTGTCTTCAACGCCCCGTCCTGGGACATAGAACCTACTCCATGGCCTGGCAGAACCTTTGAACGAGGGACTGTCAGGGAGATTCAGAACGGAGGTGCTGTCCAGGGCCACCTGGCTTCCTCGCTGCCAGGCCCAGTACCTCCTACTGGTGTCATTTCTGAATGACAGAGACAGTGAAGCCATTGTGGATGTACACAGTTGGAACCTGGGGACATCCACATTTATGACGCTGATATCTGTGCATCTCTGCATTTACAGCTATATATCTGTGTCTACACCATCTGTATCTATCCCTGTCTCTCTCATTTATATCTTTCATCAATCATCTGTCTCTATATATTTATCATCTATAGCTATACCTATATCTATATTGATATCATTTATATCTCCATCATGTATAGCTATATATCTCTATTTCTATCTCTATAATCTCTCTCTCTTTCTTTCTCTTATCTCTCTATCATCTCTCTCTGTCTCTACTTCTATCATCTCTATCTCTCTCTCTTTCTCTTCCTCTCCCTTTTCTTCACCTTCTAGCTCTATCTTCCCTCCCCCTCTTTCTCTCTCTCTTTCTATCCCTATCTCTATCTCGATCCCTCTCTATCTCTTTCTATCTCTATCTCTCTTTCTCTCTCTCTATCCCTCCCCTCTCTATCCCTCCCCTCTCTATCCCTATCTCTATCTCTCTCTATCTCTGTCCCTATCTCTCTCTATCCCTATCCCTTTCCTTATCTCTTTCTCTATCACTCCCTATCCCTATCCCTATCCCTATCCCATCTTCATCTCCATCTCTTTCTGGGTCTCAGAACATGAAAACTTGCCCCTTCCTGCTTACATGCCACCTGCCTCCTGGTGCCATTGAAATGAAGGGTTTACAGGCATCTGGGGTGCACCACTTGGTGGAAGCCTCACACTGGGTTCTGTCCTCCCACTGGTATGCAGGCTTCCCAGACTCTGAAAGTCCTGGTTCTTCAGGTGTGTGTGCTGGTGGGATCAGCGTGTAAATCAGCTGACCCTTACTTTCTCAAGTGTGAAGAGAGGGAGCAATCAGGCGTATGTGCAGGTGTGTGTGTGTGTGTGTGTGTGTGTGTGTGTGTGTGTATGTGTGTGTGTGTGTGTGTATGTGTGTGTGTGCTGGCTAGTGTCTGTGGCATGTCTGCTGTGTGCTGAGCTCACATGAGTCTCGAGTGCAATCACTGTCTATCTGTAGATGTGTGTGGATGCACACCAGCTGTGGCTAGACAGCAGTTTACAGACATGTTTTCTGTAGACTGACACATGCTTCCGTGTATTTCAGATTCACTTGAGTGTTGTGCACATGTCCTCCTCTGTATACATACAGTGCTCTCTTTTTTTACTGCTCTCTTAACACTGTGAGGAGGACAGGGAGTGGAGGCGGGAGCTCCCGCTGGTATGCAGTCTTCCCAGACCACCTCAGTGGCACAGTGGGTGCTCAGCGGGCCCTGTGCTCGACTCAGGTCTGCAGGTCTGGGAACCTTTGGATTCTTTTCACCTGCCATGTTTTCTGCCACAGCAGCCTTCGGAGTCACCAGAACATCATGCCCTGGGGTGGGGTGAGGCTGCAGATCCGGGCCCAGGACAGCTAGTCACCCCTCCTCTCCTCACAGCCCACTTTGGAGTCCCGTGTCCCTGCCCCTCTCCCTATCCTGCAACCTGTCTCACCCACGGCAGATGCCCTGCGACCCCATTGGCCCTCCCTGTCTGTCTTTCCTCACATCCTGGCTCGAGCCCCAATTTTCCCATTCTTCCTTGCAAATACGACCAGTCCTTCTGTGAGCCCAACTGTCCTTCCTGTCCTGCGATTCTGAAAAAGCCCAGCTCCAATTGGCCTTCCCAAACTGGGACAGATTCAGGAGGAGCCTCCCAATGGGTGTCGGATGTGCTCAGTGCAGTGCATTCTCCAGCTCAGGTTGCCTGGCGATCTTACTGTGTCTGTCTAAGGAGACTGCACCCCCTTGCCTCTCTCGGGCTAAGGACCCCACCCCTTGATGGGGTGGCAGGTCCTGCAGGGGCATGGGAGGCAGGCGCATGTGAAAACCATTTCTGGAAGGCACAGTTGGCCACTTTTGTCCTGTCCTTTCCTTCTAGCCACGCCTTCGCATCTGGTGTAGATTTTGCCTCCTCCCCAGGCTGGGCCCTGGCACACCCCTCTGGCACAGCTCATACTGCACTCTCACTGCACTCTACATTCCTCAGTGATTCTGTGTCTCTGTCTGTCTCTACTGGAGACTGGAAGCTTCCTGAGTGGAGAGCTGCATCTTCCTTGCCTGGTCTGCCTTTCCTGTCTCAGTGCCTGGCACACAGCAAGTGCTAAGTAAACTCTTGCCAAATGAATCAGCTAGTAAGTGTTGGCTAAAATCTGCCCCCTGAACCCAAACAATTCAGAAATCCAGTGGCATTTGCTCATGGGTTCGTCTTGATGCACACATGCCATGGCTGCACATTGAAAGGCGTGGTGACAAGACTTCAGGTGAGACTTTATAAGCGGCTGACAACTTCCTGGCTGTGATCCGCCATGCAGGTAGATGTTCAGCACAGAAAACCACAGGATCGTGGGGCATTTCTCCAAGAGGCTCTTTTTAGGCCTGAGGGGAATTTCCTGTGAGAGGCTGTTGGCCCCTCTGATGGCTCCATCCAGAGGAGGCGGCCATTTCACAGGAGAACGATTCCTCTTCCTTGTTTCTATTTTATTTTATTTTCAAGTCAGAGTTTCACTCTGTCGCCCAGACACACTCATGGTCACTGCAGCCTTAATCTGCTGGGCTCAGGCGATCCTTCTGCCTCAGCCTTCTAAATAGCTGGAACCACAGGCATATGTCACCATGCCCAGTTAATTTTTTCATTTACTGTGGAGATGAGGTTTCACCAAGTTACCCAGGCTGGTCTTGAACCCCTGGACTCAGGAAATCCTTTTGCCTTTGCCTCCCAAAATGCTGGGATGACAGGCATGTGCCACCATGTCTGGCATCCTCTCCCTGGTTTTGAATTGTTCACCTTCAATCAGAGACACTGAACATCAAATCAGATGCAAGAGTTAGTAATTCACTCAAGTGCAGAAGCCTAAGATATCAGAGAACCAACCGTTGCAGCTCGGCAGGGTGGGGGGACAGGGAGGGAGGAGCTGATGGGGGGAAGAAGGGGTCCTGGAGAGGGGGAGCTAACTGGTGCTGCGTAAGCATGAGTGCTTGCCAGGTGCTTTACACGAGCTCGTTAAACCTCACCTCCGTCCCACGAGTAGGTTGTGCATCCTCGTAGGACAGAGAAGACCCAGGATCCAAGTGGCTTGTGCCCAAGGTGGCATGGTCCCAGGTGGATGCATTGGGAGTCCTTCTTTGTGCTTGGTGGTTCCCAAGCTGCACATTTCTACCACAGATGTGCAGGACAAGTCAGGGGATGTCACGTGCTTGGTCTTCTGGGCTCACAGGGGCATTAGGTGCTGAGCCGGGGGTCTGCAGGGGGCACACGCTCTTCCACCTGTGAACTGGGGGGTTGATATGATATGGCCCGATTCTCTCAAATCTTGAAATTCCAAGGAACTAGGGATGCCAGTGAAGAGTAGATGGGTATACTTCTGAACGTCAATCTTCCAAATGGAGCATAAAACTCAAATATTGTTTTATCCTATGACTGCATAATTCTTCAAGGAAAATAGGTGATCAACACTAAACCACTGGTGCTGGTCATTGTAGTGCTACCCAAAACTGATAAAAGAAAGAAGGAAGGGAGGGAGGAAGGAGGGTAAGAAAGAAGAAGGGTGGGAAGGAAGGAGAGAGTGAGAAAGGAGGGAGGGAGAGAAAGAAGGAAGGAAGGAAGGAAATCCAGCAGAGAACATGTAAAACGGTGGTATTTTTATACAGTGGACTATTATGCAGCCATTACAACTCATTCTTTGGAAGAAAGCATGTCTTAGCAAGTGATCGCTGGAGAGAGATTTGTCAGGTGAAAAAGTCAGTGAGATTTTCAGTCAGGCCTGACTGGTTTCCCTTGCCCCAAACGGAGCTTGAAGCAGCTCTCAGGCTGGATGGGGGTTTAGGAAGATGAAGGTGACCATAGTCATGTGGACCGGAAGGGCCAGCCTGTGAATGCAGGCTCTTCATGCTCACTGTGACCCCATGGAGAGATGTCTTCCTCTTTCACCTGTGCCATGGGCAGAGGTGAGTTTAAGCCTCTGACAGGAGCATCTCTTCAGGAGTGAGAAGTACCAGAGCCCTGACCCCCCGCCGAGGGTCACAGGCCGAGTTTCACCCTCCCGTCTGCTCACCTCCCTCTTCCCGAGTGGCAGATCCAGGGGGCATTCCCTTTCAGGAAGCATCTCCTCTCAGGGAAGACCCCAGGACGGCCGGCTGGACAGACACATGAGACACACAGGCTGCTCGTGAGTTCACCAACATACAGACTCCCCACTGCTGACTGGAAGGAAGCCAACAATCAAACAAGGTAAGGCCATGATTTACACAGTTCCTGAAAGGCTGGGAGCCCTGACTCATGCCAACTTCTCAGAGAACAACTTGGCAGCACCACGGAATGAATCCCTCGTGGATGCGGGTCCTTCCTTACTGACTGGAGCAGCCCAGCCAGTGTGGAATGGGGGCCACAAATGGACACTCATGTTTTTCTAGTAGCCACGTTAAACAGTTAAAAAGAAATGGGCGAAAACAATATTAAGAGCATATTATTTAGACCATCGTGTCAACAATATCATTCTAACACATAATAAGTTTTTCTTGAGATACCTCACCTTCTTTTCTACAGGGTAGCTCAGCTTGGACCAGCTCCCCCTCAAGGGCTCAGTGGCCCCATGGATGCTAAAGTCAACCCAGCTCATGTGTGTAAGGCTGAAGAAGGAAGCCACCAGCACTATGGCAAAGGTGGACTGGTTAAACAAGCATCTGTTCAAGGGAGTCTCATGGAGTCCCTAAAGGTAAGGTCATAAAGGAGAATTAGCCAGTGTGAAGTGATATCGATTTCTATATTAGTGTAAAAAGCAGGTGGCCCAGTAGTGATTTGAGTACCTTTTCCTAAGTCACGTCCATGGGTGTGTATGCATGTGGGTATAATGTGAATATGTATGTATGTGGGTATGTAGGAACTTATGTGGGTAGGTACGCACATGGGTATATACATGGGGAGGTATGTATGTGGGATATATGCAGGTAGGAGTGTACCTATGTGGCACACGTGGCTGTGTACACATGTGGGCATGTAAGCATGTATGTCTGCGGGTATGCTTGATGTTGTGATTCTGGAGTGCAGGAGAGCAGTCAGGGCTGGAGACAAATGTGGGAATTATCAAGGAACAGATGGTCATTATGGTCATTTAAGGCCAGGACTGAAGCGTTTCCTAGTAATTCTGTCTAGAGAGAGATAAGTGGGAAGACTGAGAGCAGCACCCACGTCAGAACTTTGGGGTGATAGCCTGAAGGGGAGATGTGGCTGTGGACGTGGAACCAAGCGGGATATGGCCTGGTTGTCATGGCCGTGGAGGAAGGGATGGAACCAGGGTGGAAGTGTCCTGGAGATCGTGGCCATGGAGGAGGCACGGAACCAAGGGGAGTGTGTCCTGGAGGACATGGCCATGGAGGTGGAACCAAGGGAGGGTGTGCCCAGAAGCTGGAGGATGGATGTGTCTCAAGGAGGGTGTCAGGTGCTCTCAGGCTTAAGAAGAACTCGAGGACTGACTGTCGGCTCTGGAAATGGTGGTTCACTGCCTGGACCAAACAGTTTTGTGGAGTGGGGGTACACGAACCCACATGGACACTTGGGGCTGGAGAGTCGAGGCAACTCTGGAGATGTGTGTTGGGAAAGGAGCAGAGGGACAGGCTAGCTGGGGGAAGATGCGGCCATGAAGTCTCCAGATGGGAGAACCCTAGAATGTCCACTCATGATGGCAGTCACCTGGCCTGAGGACACTGCTATGGGTGAACTCCAGAGGGGACCTCTGAGTAGGTGAGAGGGACTCGGATGGAGGGCAGAATGGGCAGGAGGAACACGGCCAGTGCCTCCCTCGTCCGGGAGGGAAGGCCAAGAGTGGAAACCCAATGTGGTGCCTGGAGTCTGGTGGATGCTATCTTTTTACCGTGGCAATCTGCTCAGGAAAATCCAAAGCAAGACATTTAGAGCTGGGAGGCGCTACTTGACGATGTAAAAGTGCTTCTTGGGCTGGGCTCAGTGGCTCACATCCGTAATCCCAGCACTTTGGGATACCAAGGCAGGAGGAGCACTTAAGTCTAGGAGTTCTAGACCAGCCTGTGCAACATAGTGACACTCTGTCTCTACAAAAAATTTAAAAAATTAGCTGGACATGGTAGTGTGGTGTGTACTTGCAGTCCCAGTTACTCAGGAGGCTGAGGTGGGAGGATCATTTGAGCCCAGGAGTTGGAGTTTTCAGTGAGCTATGATCATACCACTGCACTCCAGCCTGGGCAACAGAGTGAGACTCAGAATAAAGAAACATTTTTTAAATTTTATTTTTTTTAAATTGGCAGATAATAATTGTCCGTATTCATGGACCATGTTGCGATGTTCCGCCCATGAAACCATAGTGATCAGACCAGGGTGATTGGCACACCTGTCACCTCAGAGCTCCTCACACTTTGTGCCTCAGTTTCTTCCCTTGTGAACTGGGGATGGCAATGTCTGGTATTCAGTCCACTGAGTTGGAAGAGTCTTAAATAAGAGAATGTATGCAAAAATAAGGTAAAAGAACCACACGACTGTGAATGTGCTCTCTGTGGCTGTTCCGCCAAAGAACTGCATGGCACAGACGTGAATGTCCTTTCTTTCTGTGACTGTTCCGCCTTGACGGGGAGAGCACGGGTGGCTTCAGGAGTCCCTGGCTCACTTCTCGCGGCCGCTTGCCCTTCCCCCAACAGCTGCTGTTCGGTGGAGCAGCACCGCGCCGCTTGCCTTCACCAGGCTCTGCTGGAGTTGACATGCTTCCCGCTCAGTCTGAAAACAAAATGTGGCCCGTGTCCTTCCTCCTACCTAGAGTCAACCTGATCGTTTATACTTGGCGCTCTCAGTTCAAGTGTCTCTTCCCGAGCCAGGCTTCCCTTTAGGCTTCAGATATGTTCATGTGAACCTGCACCACACTTCTGCATTTGTGTTCAAACCCAAACCCACCCAGGGAGCGTGTGGCCATGAGGGCTCTCCATGATTTTCCCAGGAACTGTGATTGCGGCCTGCCAGCTTGCCGTCCTACACATGTTCATAGAAATCTCAGTGAGAAACCCCGAGATGGAGATAAAACCCCTATTTACGGCACTTTGCCTGAATTAAGTAATAACAGTAGAACCACATAACTCTGCCTCAATCAGGATTCCGAACCACTTCGAGTGTCTTGGCATTTAAATAGTTCATTGTCAGCCTCAGGTTACACAGTAAAGAGGCCACATTGACTGCTTGTCATGGTGCAATGTGGATATTATGGGGATAAACGCCCATTCGTTCTTGTTTCCAACTTATTCACACCCCTCTCGAATGTGAGACAGCGGAACTCCAGCATTAAGGAAGATTCTGAGAAAAGAGGGAAACACAGCTGTCTCAGCCTCCAAAGATATCAACCTGTCCTTTCGTGGTTCCTGGGTCATTTTTTTTTTTTAATTTTTATTTTAAAGATGTGGGGTACAATTCAGGATTAGGCATAGAAGTGGTCATCATACAGGTCAAGTTTGGCTATCTTTGTCCTTTATGGACTCAGTTTTATTTGGTGGTGATCACGGTATGTATGCAATTTAGAATATACATTTTTATTATTATTATTATTATTCGTCTCACTCTGACGCCCAGGCTGGAGCATAGTGGCACAATCACGGCCACCACAACTTCTACCTCCTGGTCTCAGGCGATCCTTCCACCTCAACCACTTGAGTTGCTAGGATCACAGATGCATGCCACCATGCCTGGCTAACTTTTTGATATACTGTAGAGTCAAGGTCTCACCAAGTTGCCCAGGCTGGTCTTGAACCCCTGAGCTCAGGCAATCCTCACGCCTCCACCTACCAAAGTGCTGAGATTATAGGCGTGAGCCACAATCCCGGCTGAATAGACATTTTTAGAATTTCACTAAAAAGAGAATATTTTTCAGGTTACAGAACAATTGCACAAACTATGTTTCTACCAGATGATATCAACTCTTGATGATGTCAGAAGCCTGACCTGGTAGCCTCATTAGGACATCTGAAGCCATGTTCAGGAGAAACACCTGATCACCTCGGGCACCCAGTAAACCCCCCACGGCTGCAGCAGTTTTATTCTCCAGGAGCCCCAGGTGGAACCATTTTCCACAGAATCATCGGGAATCTAAGGTCTCTTTTCCCAGAGGGAAAAGTCTCTTGGGTAGGCCAGGAGCAAGCTCTGTGTGCTGTTGGCTGACATCATTCCAGATGGTCCTTGATTGAAATTTTGGGTATCTTGGCCTTCCATCGTGGTGAAATTCCTATGATCAACATGGTATCAGCACAGTCACAATGAACGCATGCCTGATGGTGGCTTCATGTACACTGGATTCCACATCTGTGGCAGGTTGGCTATAGATGTAATCCAGGTCTTCACCCTCCTCACACCCACGCCTACACCACATGACCTTGCTCCCTGGCCAACCTGCAAGATGCTCTGGCCAGGACTGCAGTGGGAGTGGGGCAGTGTCTGCTCTGAGCTTGCCCATGCATCCGTTCTCATGTGTGGAACACCGTCCCACAGCCATGTACACTGGACAGGGTTGGTCTGCTGGACGAGCAACCATGTGGATGGGGGCCAGATCAGCCCAATGCAGCCCTGTCCCCAGCCAGTTGCCTGCTGACCACAGAGGCCCAGGTGAGTCCAGTCCATACGGGTTGAGCTCAGCATGGACAGGCAGAGGCATCAGGCTGAGCCCACGAGGTTGCCAGTCATGTGACTGAGGTGCCAGGAGAGTCATTGCGCAGCACTCTTTGGTGACACGTGGCTAGTTTTCTAGTCTTTTCCTCATAGGTTTCTATCATAACAACACATACAAAATTGAGGTAGGGGCATGGAGAGGACCTGGGCCTCCCCTCAAGCCTTCCCTAATTTCCACACAAACCCTGAGGTTTGCAGAGGACATGGGGGTGCTGAAGGGGTCTTCCTCCTGGATTCTTGAGCTCAGACTACCTGCCTGGAGCTTCCTGCTGCTGTCTTCAGTGCCGAGAGGGGGAGGCAGGACTGCCTTCACTGGATGTTCTCCTGTTCTTATCTGATCTTTCAAATCTGTGATGCCTTCGAAACAGATTTTCGAGTTCACAGGAAACTGGAAAAGATCAATGAAAATCCTAGTGGTGCTGTCCACGAGAAATGGTCTCCAGGCGGTAGTGTGGCCTCCAGCTAATCTTGGGTTCAGGCCAGGACCCTGGTCATGGGAGAGCCCAGCTGGCAAGGACATTGCAGGGCCACCTGGAATGAGAGCATTGTGTCCTTTCACAGGGGGAGGCTGGCGTTTTTTTGTTTATTTCCTTCTGATTTTACAGTTTTTAGGACAATCATTTGCATCTCTGAGGAATGACTCCTCGGTGCCATGCACACACAGCAGGTGCTTCCCATAAGATCTTGCTGCTTTGTGGGCACCTCCCAGGTGAGCGAGTCCCAGCCACAGTGGCAGCCCTTTTACGGGCGAGTCCAGTGTCCACTGCTGGGCCTGTGTGTGGCCCTGAGTCTTGAGAATGTCTTACAAATCTGCTCTCAGAAGGAGGCTGGTGGGTGATTCCAGAAAGCGGGAGAGAGGGCTAGATCTACTGTTCTCCCATGTTTAAGCATTCCCTTTCATATCCCATTGTGAATGCACCCAGACAATTAGAGTGAGGAATTAGCAGCATACAGAAACCTAGATGGGGGAGCACTCTCTCAACACCCTGTCACCCGGGGCCACCGCCTGAAACAGCCTGTGCCCTTGCTCCTGGTGGTCAGTGTCTTCCCTATATAACTGGAGATGCAGACAGAGGACACGCTTACACAGCCCAGCAAGGAGAAGACGAAGCCAGGGATCCAGCTGGATGCAGAAGGCAGGTCACAGTCCTGCACCCACCCCGCCTCCACAGAGTGGACAGTGATGGCGGGTGGGTGGGGATAGGGTCAGGGGAGCAGAGTCGTGGACAGCTTGGGGCGGGACCTGCAGGGAGGAAGCTCGCCATCATGACAAGCCCAGCCAACATTCGTGGAGCACCAGCTGCATGCAGGCATGGCCCAACCCCTTCTCACATACTAATTCAGCTAACCTTTGACCATCCTGGCCCTACCCCTTCCCCCGTATTAACTCAGTTAGCCATCCCATGACCCTGAAAGGGGCCCAGACTCTCCCGAGGACACGAGGTGTGGGAGGTGCAGAGCCATGGAGTGACGTGCTCGAGGTCGGAGCCAGGATTCAAACGCACAGTCTGTCCACAGTGTCCTTGCTCCAGAACACACTGCTGTGCTGACTTCATTACTTCCCTGTCATAATTTTCATCTGAACTCCTGGTGGCCTCCAGCCATGCACTGGCCACGTAGCAGGGGTCGTAGGGCACAGGAGGGAAGTTCTTCTCCTGTGGCAGGCATCTGTGGACTGAGAAGCACGTTCTTGAAATTGTTGTCCGAGTGTCTTTCCGTGCTTCCTGTAGAACATGACGTGTGATATTCAAATGGTAGTTGAGGGGAAAGGCTTTCCCTGCTGATCATGGGTGCCAATGCCCTGGGGAGGCAGCCTCTGCTATGAGTCCAGGGCCCTGGCCCGAGCTGAGATGGATCAGCCGGCACAGAGTGGCTGGAGGTCAGCATGTGCACATGCCTGCCACACACACATTATTGGCAGCAGTGGGAGGAGGACAGCCTAAGGCATGGGGGTTGGGTCTGATCAGGGAGAGAGATTGGAGTGAGGAGACTCCGGAGCATCGAGGCAAAAGCCCCGCGGTGGGAGCAGGTGGATGTGAGAGCTCTCAGATGCCATGAATGAGGGAGACGTTGATAGGCAAGTAACTTTCGGAACAGTCATTTCATGCAGGGTCTTCCAGACCGGCTGCTGGGCTCGTGGCCCCTGGGGCTGTCTCCTCCAGGAAACGAAGCCCCATGAAGCAGGGAGAGATTCCGCTGTGTTGCCAACGCTGCAATCTTGTCTCCTAGTAGGTAAGAGTGGATTGCCATACACTTGTGCTAACCCGATCATCAGGTAAGTTCTATGGTCTCAGGAGTTCAAGGTCACGTGCACGCTGGGCCATGCACAGCCCAACAGGACGTGTTCGCTTGCATGTGTGGGGTTGGTGGTGATGGGTGACACCCTGCACGTCCTCTGAGCACTGGGGGCATTCAGTAGACACAGGCAGGATGCACCACGAATGCCTGACAGGACCTGCTGTAGGTCAGGCGTGTTCTAGGCCCACCCCCCACTTTGGTGTGTCAGATCCTCTCAACAACCCCCACAGGGCAGGTGGGCACATGCGTGATCATCCCACCAAGATCGAGGCAGCTTGCTGGGCTGACTCAGTGGTTTTCAAGTCCTACCCCCATGGGTGGTAGAGCTGGGTGCCCTCTGCCCTGCCCTCTCTGCCAGCCTCCACACCCTGACCCTCCGGCAATCTATCCTGTATGAACACAAAGGGACATGCTTGGACTCTAAGGTCCTGTGGCCACAGGGAAGGGGGCAATGTCGAGTGGAGCCCTATAGGCCTTCTGGAGGGAGGCCAGCCTCGTGTTGTTACCAGTGGGTCCAGCCATCCACTCATCCTCCCATCAACTCATCTTTCCCCCTCACCGGCCTCCCAGGTGCATACCCAACAGGCATTTACTGGGCTTCAATCACATGCCGACCCCAAGCACGACGGTGGATTTTGTGCAGAAACAGTCATGTCTCAGCCATCCTAATCCACCCACACAGGTTACACTTGAAGCACAAGCATTCACTCTCAGGATCTCCTTAGGAGATTGACTCGGTATGAGGATCAAAGCCAAGGGTGCCCACTCTGCAGCATGGAATGCCCACAGGAATCGCCTGCGGGGAGGGGTCCCTGTGGAGGCGATTTGCTGCAGGGCTGTTTCCAACAGCAAAGGATGAGAAACAGCCAACGTGTTCATCAAAAAAGGAGAGCTTAAATAAAACATGACGGCACACAGAGAAGGCGCTCAGTGCTGTGGAGAGGCACAGAGCGGGGCAGCTTTAGGGCATCGGGGTGAACATAGCAGGGCGAGTGCATGGCATACCACCCCATGGTGGGGGGACAAGGACACTGTGGTGAGGTAGCTACGACGTATTCCTGGAGGGAACACCAGACACGGGAGACATGTGTGCTTTCATCCCAGAGGCCTGGCAGAGGGGCAGGGGGATTTTAGACCAATACCTTACTATAAGTTTCAGATTTTCAGACTGCTGAATTTCTTATCTATTTTCCTTCAAAAATTTTTTTCCAAAGCCAACCTCTGTGCCTAGCCCCCTGTGTTGGTATATATTAATAGTCTAAGGTTTAGTTGGGCCCCGATGTGGTAGTATCTATCTATAGTCTTATGAATTGTTGAGTCCCCCGTGTGGGTGTATATCTATAGTCTAAGA
This sequence comes from Carlito syrichta, assembly GCF_000164805.1. NCBI lineage: Eukaryota > Metazoa > Chordata > Mammalia > Primates > Tarsiidae > Carlito > Carlito syrichta. The sequence continues at coordinate 265,412 of NW_007062047.1, forward strand.
TATGGTTGGGTCCTCATCGTGGGAGTGTACGTCTATAAGTCTAGGGTTTAGTTAGGTTCCCCCTTGTGGGCAATTGGAGGGACACTGAGTGTCAGGATTGGGAACAGTTGGGGACCTGCCTGACTTCCCCTGCCTGGCTGTTACCTCTGTGGCCTGCCCTGGGATGAGTTGGGTAACTCTCAGGTCATTGTTCTTGTCTGGGAGCTTCCTCCTAGAATTGTGCTTGCTTCTTGCTGTGTCCCCTCCATAAACCTCCCAGAGACTAGAGGGTAGGAGGCCTGGAGGGCCAAGCTGAGACAGTCCAAGGGGCCTACTTCTTGGGATCAGAGCAAGGCAGAGAAGGGTGGAGTTGGGCTTCAGGGCATAGGGTCCAATCAACAGGACCCGAAACCGTCCCCCAGAGTCATTAGCCATTCCCCGCTGCTTCCAAAGCCTTGGTGTGACACTCAAGGCCCTTGTTTGCTCAATTGCTCTGGGGACCTGGCTGCTACATCCTGCCCTGGGAGAGGCTGTTTGGTCAGGACTGGCTGTTCTTTGTTTCTCGCCAGCCCCACCTATTCTTGTCCCAGCCACACCACATCCCAGATATGTCTCATCCCAGCTACGGCACTCCGAGGGCTGGACTGGGTTCTGACCCTCTCTGTGTGCCCGGCAGGCCTGGTGTGTAGGGTTGTGGGAAACTTCTGGGGAGGGGCCTCTCAGACCCCCTTAAGGACATGGAGGGAAGAGTGGGTGGCGGTGGTCTCAGTAGCACCGGGGTCATCTGTCACCGTAACTGCCCCTGCAATCTAGTGAAGGATGGGCATGCAGCTGGGAGCCACCCTGGTGAGGGTCCTGACACCATGGTGAGAGCCGCCTCCTTTCTCTTGAGAACTTCTACGCCTGGAGTCCAGCATAGACAGTGTCCGTGGGTGTAGAGCCGATGGGGCTCCCCCTGTGACCCGGGACCTCCCACAAGGTCTGCTCCACGCAGACCCTGGGACGAGACCCAGGACAGGCCTTCTGTTTGGGAGGTGACCTCAGGAGGCTTGGGTGGGGAAGAGTAGGGTGGGAGGTGGAGAGATTGTAAGGGATTGGGGGTGGCGGGCCCAGTCCATGGACAGTCCCAGGAACTCATGGAGGCACCTACTAGACTGGGCGAGCCCACCAACTCTTGTTCCCATTAGTGGGAGCTTACAAAAAAAGAAAGAAAGAAAGGCTGCCTCCCGGGGGACTTAATTGGCCTCATTTCCAAGCAGTCCCTGGCATTAGAGCAGCTCTGGGGGGAGATGCCTCAGGCACAGAGGCAGATGTGCCCAGGGTAGAGGCTGTCAGCAGGCTGAGGTTGGTGGTCCACCTGGGTGCAGAGGGAGGCAGGGGGATGCAGGGGGAGGTAGAAGAATCAAGGGAGCCAAGGGGACACAGGGGGAGATAGGGGGATGCAGGGGGACTCAAGGGGGTATGGGATGATCCAGGGGGATACAGGAGCCTCGGGCACAGGGAGATGCAGGGGTGCAGAGGGATACGTGGGATGTGGGAACACAGGAACACAGGAGGCTATGGGGATGTGGGGGTGTGAGGTGGGGATGCAAGGGATATG
>NW_007062047.1:267010-308371 GCF_000164805.1 Carlito syrichta
ACAGGAAATGTGGGGGGAACTGGGGGATGTGGGAGGACATAAGGGGACATCGGGGGACACAGGGGATACACTGGACATGGGGCGATGCGGAGGATGAAGGAGCTGTGGAGGGAACTAGCGGAGATGGGGGGACACAGGGGGCACAGGAGATGTGTGGGGAACCAAAGGACATGGGGGAATGTGGGGAGACACAGGGGGACTGAGGGGACATGAAGGACATGGGGAGATGCAGAGGGCCATGGGGGGCCCAGAGGGATGCAGCCAGCTTGACATGGCAGGTGGGCAGCCACAGCCTCCGTGACCTCCAGCCTCCTGAGTAGCAGAGAAGGAGGCCCAGCAAATGCTCCTGGGAGACAGAGAAGGGTCAGGTCTCTGTGGTCATCAGTGATACCTTCTCCAGAGAGTCCACTGCCAGACAGGAACCCTGGCCACGCCCACCCATCTTTATCAAGAGCTTCCTGCATGTGGGTTCATGTCCACCCCTGTCTTGAGCCAGTGAACCAGTGAGACCCAGGCCTGGGAGTGGGGCGCCTCCTCTCCACTGGCAGGAGAGTGGACCCTCTCCTCAGTTGACGATGCTGTGGCCTCCCTGCCTCCGGTCTCCCTCCCTGCCTCCCTTTCTACCTGCCTCCCTCCCTCCCTGTGTCCCCCCTGTATGCATCCTTCTCTCCCTGCCTCCCTCTGTTTCCCTCCCTGAGTCCCTCCTTCTCTGCCTCCCCCTCTCCTTCCCTTCCTCCCTTTCTGCCTGCCTTCCTCCCTGTGTCTGTCCTGCCTCTCTCCCACCTTCCCTCCTTCCCTCCTTCCCTTCCTCCCTGCCTCCCTCCCTCCCCGTGTCTTCCCTCCCTTCATCCTTCTCTCCCTGCCTCCCCCTCCCTGCCCACTTGCCTCTCTCCCTGCCCTGATGAGGGTTTGACTGTCCATTTGTCTGGCTTTCAGTTCATCCTCACCTCCCAGGTTCCATTCCTGATTCCATAGCACCTGGGGCTGCCTCCACACCGTGTCTGCATGTTGAGAAGCACAGTCACCGTGAAATCTGTTTTTCTGCACCCGTGAGCTGTGTGCGGACAAGGGAGGGAGCAGGGGTGGTATTGCACGTGCAAAGGGGGATCTGGCCCTGTGAGACCCATCACTCCAGACCTGTAGAGAGGGAGGCTCGGGGAAAGAGGGCTTGGAGAGGCTTCTGGGGAGTACTGGGAGGTCAGGTTCTGGAAAGGATGATTCTGTCGGTGTGTGAGGTGTCATGGCTACGGAGAGGCCAGCACCGGAGGAGGCTCTGCTCATTCTTCTTGTCCTGGATCCGGGGGACATGGAGAAAGGAACACATAGCCCAAAGACCCCAAACAGAGACTGCCCAAGGCAGAGGAGAGGACCACGAATGCAGACTCTGTCCCTGGAGGCTCATTCATTATACTTATGAGCGGCTAGGTTTATGGGTATGTATATTTTGAGTTGGAGGTCTCACTCCCAGGCTAAAATGCAGTGACCCAATCATAACCTTGACATGCTGGGTTCAGATGATCCTCTCACCTCAGCCTCCCAAGTGACTGGGACTACAGACATGCGCCACCACACCCAGCTCATTTAAAAAAATTATTTTTTTAGAGACAGGGTCTCACTATGTTGCTGATCTCAAACTCCTCCCTCCTTGACCTCCAAAGTGCTGGATTACAGGCATAAGCCACTATGCCTGGCCATTACAAGACAACATGGCAGAACAACTGCTGTGTGTCCACCTCTGTGTGCTCTGGGTAATTCGTGTGTCAACCGTGTCAATAAAGCGTTGGCAGTTTGGAGGAATCCTTTTCTTTTCTTCCACGTGATTTAAATGCACCAGTTTAAACTAGTACAACCTCTGAAAAGATCTAAAAAGATCTAAAAATCGACCTTCCATACAACTCCAACAATTCCTTATGGAAATATACCCAGAGGAAATCAAATTACTCTATGAATAAGATACCTGCACATGCATGTTTATTGCAGCATTATTCACAATAGCAAAAACATGGAACCAACCATGCTGCCCATCATAAGAGGACTGGATAAAAATAAGTGGTATATATACATGATATAATATTACACAGCCATAAAGGACAAAATTATGAAGTTTGCAGCAACTTGAATGGACTTAGAGGCTATAATACTGAGTGATCTATTGCAGAAACAAAGAACTGAGTACCACATGCTCTCACTCATAAGCAGACCTTGAATGATTATCATAATACTATAAGAAAGGGATTGGCAGTAGTGGGAAACTGCCAGGGGAGGTGGGGCACACCTTGTCAAAAAGGGTATCTGCATAATGAACATTTGTATACCTAACCCTGAATTGTACCCCACATCTTTAAAATTAAAAATTAAAAAAAGGATTACCCTAAAAAAATAAAATAATAAATGCGCCAGTTGGAGCTTATCAGGCATCTTTGCTCTTGTCGGCGGGGACCACCCTGGCCTTCCAGCAGCCCCAAGTGCTCACTGTGCCTCCACTTTTTTTAAGGAGAAACTCAAAGAATTGAAACGTTCCCAAAAGTGCAGATTGTGGAGAGAGAACTGTGAGTATTTTGTGTGATTCACGGAAGTGGCCACAGAGACCCACTGGCAGCAGGTTTGTCACACAGGTCCGTGCCAGGAGCAGCACCCTGCCCCTCCAGTCTGCGTTCTTTGGGCACTCCAGCCTCATGCCTGGTCCTAGGATGGAGCGTCATTAAAGGAGAGCCATTTCTATTCCCCTCAGCCTTTCTGACCATCTGGATCTTCCTCCTCCCCTGAGTGGATGGCCAGGAAGAGGGTGTGTGAGGGATGTTCCCAGGCCGGGATTAGGTTTAGGGACCCGGTTTCTAGGGACGTGGTGGGAGTACGGGTGGGCAAGAGAGACTCCAGAAAATGGAAACAGGCCCCTCCTCAGCCCAGCTTCACTTGTGGGGCTCCTGCCTTTCCCCAAACTAGCCTCTGTTGCTAGGAGGGGCCCCCAGGCCCTATAGCCCCCGACCTTTCTCTGTGAGTGGATTCCCTCAAGTGGGCATACACTTTCTCTGGTCCTAGTGCCAAATCTGTGACACGTTGGGTTTTGACAGCTTTTCTTTGGGGCCATGGCGGAAGCATCGCCTTAAGTGGGGAACACAAGCCTTAAACATTTGGCCTGGTGTTTCCACCTCAAAAACGTAAATGAAGATCTGGGACAAGGTTGTTCCTCCAGTGTCTCGACATTGGTAGAGAAAAAAATAAAAGCCAACCTAGTCATCTGTGAATGGGGGTTGGGTAATGAGCTGCGATGAGCCCAACTGACAGTATCATGGGAGCCTTGGGTTTCCTGAACACGAGGGAAGCAGTATGAGTGCTTTGGTGGAGAAGTGACGTGAGCCGGCTTATCCCAACAGGCTGGCTTTGACTGTCATGCAGGGAATTGCTATGGGGGAGGAAACGAAGGCACTAGGGAGCTGCTGGGACCGTCCTGGTGACAGGGACGATACTGGACCCAGATGGCTTCTCCACTGGGAACCGTTGGCTATTTGGGTGGGATATTCCTGTCATGGGGCCGTCTGTCCTTCCCTTCACGTGGCGTTCAGCAGCCTCTGGCCTCTGCCCACTGGGTGTTGGCAGCACCTTCCCAGGGTCTCCAGACACCACCAGATGTCCACGAGGAGGCCACACCGGCTGATGGGGCTGGGACCGTTGGGCCAGGGATGGCAGTGAAGGTATAGAAAGGAGCAGGTGTGGATGGCCCGGGTAGTACGTGGGGAACGAGAGAGGAGACAGGAATGACAGAGGATGGCCTAAGTGACAGAGGATGTAGAGGTTATGGGCTGCAATGGGGACACCATGGTGCCAGCATAGGCAGTCAGCCTGCAGTCCACCGAAGGGCCTGGACTGGAGTTAAATGTATGCACGAGTATTTACTCATTAATGTTTGGAAAAGGCAGAGGAGCGACTGGTTGAGGCCAAGGCAATAGGAACCATATTGCCATGACCACAGGGGACAGGAGCTTCATCAAGGGCCCGAGGGCCTTGGGGCCACAGACGTAATACAGGAGGTTGTGTGTCCTTGGGCTTGACATGCAGGGGTGAGCATGTCTGATCTCAGGGTTGATGTTTACCCTGCACTGTTGAGTCTTTCTGTCAGGGGAAGTCAGTCAACAGGGTGTTCTCGGACCTTCAGAATCAAAGTGCCGGGCCAGAGCCAAGTCTCAGATCCGCACTGTCTTGGGTCTGTGCTGAGTTGTTCACCACGGCACGTTTGCCTTCATTGCTCAATATTTGGCTTCTCCCTGCCAAAGGGGAAGGCATGGTTTGGAGAAGAGCCTGGTACTTGAGTGACTTGTGTGTCTGATTTATCAGACTGAAAGGACATCTCTGAGTGCAGAAGACACATTGTGCCTCCTGCCGTTCTCAGGGCAGCCGAGCTGAAGAGCGTTTTGCAGAAGCACAGACCTGCATAGATGCTGTCATCTGTTGGCAGGTGTAAACAACAGCAGGAAGCTGGGCCTCTGTGGTTGAGATTGCTCCTGGCACCCTTGTTGTCCTCCTGCTGTTCTCAGGGACGTGTGACTCCTTCCCCGGCAGAGACTCTCCCTACCTGCTGGTGAAGACGCGGCAGGAGAAATGTGGCACCCCAGCTTTAGCTGGGAGCAGGTCTTTCCAGGCTGGGAAGACAGCACGATGACCCCCTTCAGAGCCCAGCTTGTGGGACAGTCAGGAGGCAGAGAGCAGAGAAGCAGGCTCTACGTTCATACCACCTCTGAACTCAAGATTTTGTTTTGCTTTCTTTCTTTTATTTAAATACAACAACAAAAAACAAGTTCACAAGGATTCTTTAAGCTGAAGTCCTGCTGAAATAAACTTTAATCAGTGTAAAAAATGTTTACTGTATGCACATTACTGTTGAACTGTTTTTTAAGAGATTGCCTAAAAAGAGCATTTCCTTTAGAGTTTTTGTTACTAACTAAATTGATACATTTTTAAAAAAGGCCATCTCCCAAAGTCTGTGAGAGTGTGTTAGAGTTGACAAGGTCATGTACTTGATGCGCCCTGGCTGTGTAGGACTTGCTCCTTTGCCCAGCTGCTGTGGTCCTGGCAGCAGGGCGAGGGTATTTCCAACACAGGTTACGACTGCGAGTAATAGGAGTCATTGATCACGAGAGGGGCGTGTGGGTCACCGGTTTTTTCAAGTCTGTGCTTTTGGTTCAGGAAATCATAAGACTATTTTATCTTAAATTCAGATAAGCGAAGAATTTCTTTGTTTTTCTTCTTTAAAAATCTGATTTTCTTAAAGAAATACAAATAGAATTACCTATGCTCTATTCAGGGCCTGAGTCTGGGTTTTCATTCTCCCACCATGCCCGTAGCAAAGGCATCGTCAAACACCACCCCATCCCCCAAACGAAACATGCCATGAGCACTGAGGGGCTTCTAGGGTCTGCCCAGGTAAACCTCTCATAGTGATGGAATGGTTCTATGTCTGCTTTGTCAAGTAAAGCCACCACTAGCCGCTTGTGGCTATCGGGCCTTTGAAACACAGGGCTAGTGCTGATGAAATGAAATTTTAATTTTTTTTTTTTTTTGAGTTGGAGTCTCACTCTATCGCCCAGACTGGAGTGTGGTGGCCGCCCCTGGGCACTGCAGCCTCGATCTGCTGGGCTCCGGCGATCCTTCCGCCTCAGCCTTCCAAGTAGCTGGAACTACAAGGCACGCGCTACCACGCCTGGCTAATTTTTGATTTATTGTAGATATGAGGTCTCGCCAAGTTGTCCCTGGCGGGTCTTGAACCCGCGAGCTCAGGCAATCCACTCACTTCAGCCTCCCAAAGTGCAGGATTACAGGCTGAGTCACCAAGCCCGGCTTGAAATTTTAATTTTAATTGCTTTAACTTGAATAGCCACGTGCACTAGTGGCCACCATATTGAACAGCTTAGTTTCTAGATAGGGCCTAAAGAAAGAACTCTGTATACACGTGAGACAGTCCTCTCTTCTTTCTCCTCACTCACCTACCCTTCTGCCCGTCATTCCCTCCTTAAACATGCACCAAGTACCCACCACGGGCAGGCGCTGGGCTTGGTACCAGCAGTGGAGACCAAAGACAGTCCTGGGACCAGCACAGTTTGGATGACAGGGACAGATATAGGAAGGATGGTATGCACTTAGGGCTCCCTGATCAAATATATCCATATCATAGGTACCCATTTTTGCCAAATCTTATTTTTCTTTTATGTTGAAACTCATCAAAAATCACCCAGTGCAGCTTACCAAGAAAACTTCATGAAAGTCAGATGACTTTGGGATCCCAAAACATGTCATGAGAGTGGCCAGGAGGAAGCAGAGGATCTGGGGTTGACTGGGAGAGGCTGGGAGGCTCTGGGTAGAGGCACAGAGGGAGGGCTTTGACCTGAGGGTGGTGAGGGCGGAGAAACTCTGGCACTGGGCCGTGAGGCAGGACACCTGGAGGAGGGCATGGGGACCGGGTGCCAGGCAGGCTAGGCCGAAACTTCATGCCTGGACCTGGTTGGAAGGCCCTCAGCTCTTTATCCACTTGGTGGTCAAGGGATTCCTGATTGGACCCAGACTTGCCAGGACATAAGAGGGAGAGGCTCATGACACGTCAGGGAGGCGGAGGGGTCATGGGTGCGATGACCCAGAAAGCACTGGGGCTCTGACGGTGATGTGTGGGGTCTGCCCTGGGCAACGGTACTGTCCCTGCTCCCTGACCCAGTGGTGTCTGGTGTGACACACCTGATGGGTCCTCTCTGAGGACGGCAGGGAAGTGTTCTGCTGGGCACGTATTATGGAACAAGAGAGTAAAGGAATGATCCAGATCCCTGTGATGAGGTGAGAGAAGACGCTATCAGGACTTGAGCAATGAACCAGGTCCTGGCAGAGGGTTGCTGGGCACCGAGCATACCAGTCATCATTCATTCATTCTATTCCTGCATTCATTCATCCATCCAGTGTAAGGCCTTTGATGCACATAGACAGTGCTGCGCCCTGTGCTCATAGCCGGGAGGGAAAAGTCTGAGGCAGGGGACAGATGGGCATCAAGCAGAGAGTTGTAAGAATGTACAATAATAGACCTGGAAACTCAGAAGAGAAGTTTCAGGGTGCAGAAGAAAGAACTTTGGCCTGACCTGGGAGTCACGGAGGCACTCTCTGAGGAGGTGACATGGTTCCTGAATGGCTGCTTGGCTGGGCTGGGGAGAGGAGCTCTTAGGCAGAGGAAGCAACGCACCCTGCTCCTCCTTCCAGAATCTTCTGCCACTGGCACCATGTGGACATTTGTTCTGTGACTTGTGGGCCCTCTGTCTTCCCCCCAGACTGTCTACCCAGGAGCCAGGCGGTGTGTTAGGCCTGGCCATCGTGGCCCCTCAGTGGGTCCAACCAGTGTATGACACAGGTCAAGTGCCCATGTTGGGCAACGTGTGTGGATGCTCAGACACCACACAGGTCGTTGCCATTAGACCCCGCGTGCATTCCGGGCCTTCTCCTTTTTACGCCCTGGTAAGTCTGGGTACAACCCAGAACCTCCCTGACCAAAAAGTAGATAAAGAGCTGAGGCCCATCCAGCCAGGTCCAGGCATGAAGCTTTGGCTGAGCCCACCTGGCACCTGGTCTCTGTGCCCTCCTCCTGGTGTCCTGGTCTCACAGCCTAGGGCCTGCCTGTGCCAGTGCTTCCCCACCCTCACCATCCTTGGATCAAGACCCCTGCTGCTGTGTCTCTACCCAGAGCCTCCCAGCCCCTCACCTCCCCAGCCAACCCCTGTCCCTCTGTTTCCTCCTGGCCTCTCTCAGGGAGTTTGGCACATCAGAGGCTCTGAAGGGAGGCTGTTGCTGGTGAGTGAGGGGTGAGAAGTTCCCAGCGGGGCCACAGGGAGGGTGGGGCTCTGTACCAAGAGCAGCAGGAGGTTATGGGAGCCACCAAGTGAGGAGTGATGAGGGCAGATCGCAGTTTGGAGACATTGTTCCTGCAAATGCAAGAGCAGGAGGGCAGCGAGCAAGCATGGGCACAGGAGGGTCTGTAGAAGGTGCACACAGTGGCCCAGCGGGAGCACGATGACATCTTGGCCTGGGAGCTGGGCAGAGGTGGACGAACTTGAGAGGGCAGCTGAAAAGACTGACAGCTGAAAAGAGGCCAGAGGGTCTAAATGGATGTTTCTTCAAAGGAGGTGTGCATGTGGCCAGTCAGCACCAAAGAGAAGCTGGACACCATCGGCCCTGGTGACATACGCACCAACCTCAGCGAGATGTGCTTGATAACCACCAGAGGGTTGGGGCCAAGGACAGGTAAGCCGAGGGATGGTGACTGCACAGAGCCAAGCCCTCCTGTGCTGCAGGGAAGGAGAAGGCACTGTGGAAAGCAGCGTGGCTGAGCCTCTGAGTGTCCAGGCATCACCCCACAACTAAGCAACCCATGCCAGAGAGGAATGAAGACGTGTGTCCACACAGGAAACTATGTACAACAGTCAAAAGTAGTGATACTCACGTGCCAGTCACCTGATGAATGGGCGGATGGATGACCTATCTGTGTAGTAGATACTATTCAGCCTTGAAAATGAGTCACAGGTTAGGTGTGGTAGCTCACGTCTGTCATCCCAGCACTTTGGGAGGTGTGGAGGCAAGAGGATTGCCTGAACCCAGGGGTTCGAGACCAGCCTGGGCAACAAGGTGAGACCTTGTCTCTACAATAAACCAAAAAATTAGCTGAGTGTGGTAGTGCAGGCCTATGTTTCTAGCTACTTGGAAGGCTGAGGCCGAAGAATCACCTGAGTCCAGCAGGTAGAGGCTGCGGTGGCCACGAGCGTGCCATTGTACTCCAACCTTGGCATCAGAGTGAGATTCCAACTCAAAAAAGAAAAGAGTCATGCATTGACATGCTGCAGCCAAGACTAACCCCAAAACACGCCAAGTGGAGAAGCCAGACACAGAAGAGCACCCATTGTGAGACTTCACTTACTTGAGGTGCCCAGAGTGGGTAAGTCCACAGAGGAAGGAGGTGGGTTGGTAAAAAAGAGGCCAGAAGGAGAAGGCAGTGACCGGTGAGTAAGGCTCAGGTGGTCGGGAGGCCAAGAGGGGAGACTGAGTGTTGTGCTTTCTGGAAGCACCACACTTCAAAGATCCCCCTGCCGCCATGCTGCTGGGGACCAATGTGGCTGCCCTTGGATTAATTTAATAGACTTTTTTTCCCCTGGGGCCTCACTCTGTCGTCCAGGCTGGAGTGGAACGGCACGATCACTGCTCACCATAGCCTCCACCCTCTGAGCTCAGATGACCCTCCCACCTCACCCACCTCAGCCTCCCTAGTAGCTTGGGACTACAGGGGCACACCACCATGCTTGGCTAATTTTTAAAATTTTTTTGTAGAGATGAGGTCTTGTGTATAGCCCAGGCTTATCCTGGACTCCTGGGCTCAAGTGATCCTTCTGCCTCGGCTTCTCCAAGTGTTGGGATTACAGGCGTGAGCCACTGCACTGGCCTTAATAGATTTTTGCATGCATCTGTCAGTGCCTGTGTGATGGCGAGGCCATGCAGGAATGCCAGCAGGGAGTGTCCTGTGCCTGTGAGTGCCACATCAGTGGGAAGCAGAGGGATGTGGGAGGCCCCAACGCATGTTAAATCATAATATCTCCCCCGGGTCACAATGCCACAGCAGGCGAGAGCATCTTTAGAGTCTAATGGCCCCCCTGGGAGAGGCCGAGTGGTTTCATCCCCAGGGCAACCATGCAGAGAGGGCATGCAGCGGGTCAGGCTGGCTCGCGGGTCAACAGAAGCGTCTTTCCGTGAGCGGCCTGTATGGTCTGAATATTTCGGCTAATCTCTTTCTGTTGTGAGGCCTGGGGTGTTCAGGGACGCTTGACGAGCTGATCGTCTCAACGTGGGTGGGTGGAGGTGGGTGTCACTGCTTGAACTCCCACAAAACCCGACTGTGGGCTAGCCCCAGAACCAGGAGATATTGACAGATGTGAGCACTTGGGGAGCAGAACAATGGGAAGATAATGAGGCTTCTAGGACTCTTGCTCCTGGTGGCCTTGGCCTTGGATCCTGGTTGTGGACAGGTGGGATGCCCATCTGGTGGGTGATGCTGTCCTTGGACACGTCCTTGGCAGAAAGCATCTGGCTCTGTCCCCTGGGGACACCAGCAAATACAACTTCTCCAGTCATGGTGTGCGGGCTTTGCCTGATGGCAGACTTCACAGCGGGCCTGTGGGCGCCACGTGGGGTCAGGTTGCATTGGGGATAGGTCACCAGGCTGAAGCAGGGAGAGCTGGGTTTGTTTGCTGTTCCTCAGCTGTGTCCACAGGCGGCTGCAGACCAAAAACAAAGGAGAAGCAGGGACCCCTGTGTGCTGCAGAACACCTGTCAGGGGGTTGTAGCTTCACAAGGCTAGTGTCACCTGGAGGAATGGGAAGGGAATGCCCCAAGTCAGTGGTGGCCCTCAGGGGACAGGGGGTGCTGGGCTGTTTCTCATGGCTGCCTACCTTGCCTGCTGGCTCCCGACACGCAGTCTCACCTTGACCCTGGATGTGTGGATTGCAGAGGCTCTGCTGTGGCTTCAAATGGCTCTGCCTACACAAGGGTGGTGGGATCTGCTGATATAGGAACAAAAGGCTTTATTATAAGGAGGATATGCCATCTCGGAGATGCACCAGGCCTACGCCGGGAACAGTCCGTCTCTGGAAGCCAGGTTGCTTTGGAAGTCAAGGCGTGACATGCCACATTCTTCCTGCCAGAGCAGGGGCACAGCAGACACAATGGGGGCAGAGGGCAGCAGGGACACCATGGGGAAGGGAACATGTTCCTTAGGAGAGTTGGCGTTGCTCAGACCCAAAAGGAAGGGTACCCAGAAGTCTGGGTCACAGGAGAGGGAAGAAGGAGCGGCCAGGACTGACGGCCCCTCCCCGGGGAATGGGGAACAGGTGACAAGTGAAAACATGAACTGGGAGTCCAGGTATCTGGCAAGGGAAGGGAGACAAGAGATGTGGCCAGAACGAATTCTCCAGAAGAGATGAGACCCATGACACAGGAGAGGTGGCCTCTGTGGGGGTTGAGGGAGGTTCCAGGAACAGCAAACCAGGGCCACCCTGGAAGACTGAGATGATCGTCCTGGTGGCCACTCAGCATGGGGACAGACTTGGGAAGGATCAGTATCAGACATGTGGTGTAACTGGGTGTGCCTCCTGCCTCACGTAAGGTGTGGGCAGATGACGTGGACACGTGGCCAGGATGTTAGCACGGTGGCAGCACCCTGGAAGGATTAGCAAGGACGTGGTTCCCAAGGGGGGCAGACGGGTCTGAGGCAGATGTTGGCTGAGGAAGAAGGTCTCCCAAGAGGGACCATCCTACTCAGGAACTGACAGCCTCTAAAATGTCACTAATGTTAGCTCCCATATGGAGGGGGAAACTGAGGCACAGAAGGACAGGCGCTTGCCCGAGGTTGTAAGAAGTGGCCAGGCCAGACTTTGAGCCTGGGGGACCGGGTCCAAAAGCCAGACACTGGGTTTGAGCCTGGGGGACTGGGCCCAAAAGCCAGACACTGTGCTGTTCTGTCTCTCAGCTAGAACACTCTGGCCGCAGGTGATTCACCCCGGGCTTGACCCCTGCTTTAAGGAAAGGAGAAAGTTATGCTGTGCCAGTGGGAAGGTCTCACTTATTCACTGAGACCTGAGTTGTTTTCCTTTCTTTGTTTACAAAAAATCTAGAACTAAACCAGTTAAAACAAAATTTCTCACAGCCATACTTGAAATCAGTTCAATATTACATCTATTTTCTCCCACTCCCAAATAACTCTTTAATCCTTCAAAGAGGAAGGAGGGAAAAACCCCAATAACCCTATTAATCAACCCTAGTTGCCGTCCCAGAATTCCATAGACTACGTGGCTCAGACACAGGCATTTATGCTCCTGCAGTTCTGGAGGTTGGAGGCTGAGGTCAGGGGCCAGCAAGGTTCTTTGTGGAGAGAGCTCACTTCCTGGCTTGTAGATGGCAGCCTTTTTACTATGTCCTCATGAGAGAGAGAAGAGAAGGAGAGCAAGAGGAGAGAGAAGAAGAAAGAGAGGAGAGAGAGAAGGGGAGAGAGAGAGGAGAGAGGGAAGGAGAGGAGGAGGAGAGAGAAGGAGCGAGCGAGAGAGAGAGAGAGACAGAGAGGGAAGGAGAGAGAGAGAGACAGAGAGGGAAGGAGAGAGAAAGAGAAGGGGAGAGAGATGAGGTGAGGGGGAGACACACACATGCGCACATACACACACACACACACACACACACACACACACACAGAGAGAGAGAGTAAGGAATCTGCCCTCAATACCCGGATGGGTGTGGTGGCTCAAGCCGGTAATCCCAGAACTTTTGGGAACTGAGGCAAGAGGATTACCTGAGCCTGCAGGTTCGAGACCAGCCTGGGCAACATGGTAAGACATCATCTCTACAATAAAACAAAAAAATTAGCTGGGTGTGGTAGCACATGCCTGTAGTTCTGGCTACTTGGAAGACTGAGGTGGAATGATTGCTGGAGCTCAACAGGTAGACGTTGAGGTGGCCGTGAGCATGCAACTGCACTCCAGCCTGGGCAATGGAGTAAGACTACAACTGAAAAAAAAGACCTAATTATTCCCTGAAGGCCACATCCCCACACACCATGTCGCTGGGGTTAGGGCAGTAGCTCATGCACTTTGAGGGGACATGTTCAGCCCCAGCAGCCCCTAGCATGTTTCTGGACCTGAAGAGGCTTGTCTTCCTTGGGGCAGTCACCCCATCATAGGGTGGGAAGACAGTGAGCACCGGCACAGGACATGGCTGTCCCGCAGGACCTGACGGGCATCCCATCTGCCTTGGCTGGGTGGGGGGGCGCGACGGGTGGCTGGGGAGAGAACACGCTCTCCACCACTTTCCAGGTGAAGACATTTGCAGGGGGTGCCTCCAGTTTATCTTTCTCCTTCCTAGATTCCACCTTCTCTGTTTAGTTGAAATTCAAATAACCCTGCCTGAGGGAGTACACATTCCTCGAGACAGCCTACTGAGAGATGGATATCTTCTTAATCCATTGCGCAGAAAGGAAGTATGGAGATTGGCACAAAAAGCTGGATGTTGCGAGACAATTAGAAGATGAGGCATCTGAGCTTTTCTACATGTATCTTGCATGAATGGGGTGGGGAGGTGGAAAGGGGTTCTGTCCCATTGTGTTTCTCTGGAAACCTAGGGTTTGGCGATGCCGCATGGCTGCTCTCAACCCCACCCTACCCTGCCCCTGGCTGATAGTGTCTTCTCTAGGACGTCCTGGGCTTGGGATGAGAAAGCCGGCTCATCTTACTCAAGACTGAAGCTGGGAGGTGCCAGTCAGGGCCGTGGCTGCCACTCTGCCTGCCCTCTTCAGATGACAGAAAGGAGATGACCTCGGGGGACTCTGAAAGAAGAAGCAGGGGTTGTGGTGAGGGGCTGGGTGGTTGGACTGAATCTCCCGCAAGCCTTATGTTGAGGTCCTGGCCTGGAATGTGACTGTATTTGGCGAGACAGTCAAGGTCACATGAGGTCCTTGGGTGGCCCTAATTCAGTCTGAACTAGTGTCACATAAGAAGAGGAGATCGGAACGCAGATGCACACAGCAAGACGCCCGTGTGAGAATGAGAGAAGACGCCATCTGCAACCCACGGGGTTGCTCAGAGGACACTGGTCCTGCTGATACCTCCATGCTGGATGTTCAGCTCCAGAACTGGGGAAATGCGCTTCTCCCATGCCAGCCACTGCCTGTGGCACGCTGTTGTGTGGCCCTAGGACACCACCATGACCCCTGATCTGAGGACATCAGAAACCCCACATGTTCCTGGTTTTGGAGTCTAGGAGGGAACCCATGAACATGGCAATGAGTTCCTGCTTCCCCAAAGACGCCTCACTCCAGCCTCATGGTATCTTCTTCCTGTGCCTTCACACTCTGGCCCTCTTTATGTATCCTCCTTTGTGTCGCTTCTCCTTTTTGTCATATTGCATAGGGCTCACTCTGATGACCCAGTATGGACTTGATTACTCTGTAAGACCATATATACTTATTTATCACCTCCGTAAAGACCTTATTTATTTATTTATTTATTATTCCCATAAAGACAGTGAGCATTGGCACAGGACACGGCTGTCCCGCAAATTAATTTTCTCTGTAAAGATCTCATTTATTTATTTATCACTTCCATTAATGCCTTATTTATTTACTTATTACCCTGTAAAGGCCTTATGTTTTGTTTTGTTTTTTTTTTTAGTTGGAGTCTCACTCTGTCGCCCAGGCCAGAACTGGGATCTGGCTATCCTTCTGCCTCAGCCTTCCAAGTAGCTGGAACTACAGATGTGTGGTATGACACTTGGCTAATTTTTGATTTTTACTGTAGAGACGAGGTCTCGCCAAAGTGCCTGAGATGGTCTTGAACCCATGGACTCAGGCAATCCACAATCCTCGGCCTCCCAAAGTACTGAGATTACAGGCGGAGCCACCGAGCCCAGCCTATATTTATTTATTTATTTATTTATCCACACACTGGGTTTTGCTACATTGCCCAGGCTGTTCATGCACTCCTGGGCTCAAGGAATCCTCATGCCTTGGCTTCCTGAGGAGCTGGGATTACAGGTACACTCCTCTGTGCTTGGCTGTGACTGTATTTCTAACAATGGTCATATCTTGCAGCTCTGGGGATTAGGACTCCTGCGTGTGTTTTTTGGAGGTCATAATTGGACCCATCACACTGGACTTTTCCTCCTTTCTGGGCTGACAGGCCTCCTGGCCTTGTGGGAAGCAGGCAGTAATCCTCAAGGAGAAAAGTTCTGCACAACAGGGCATCCCGCTGGAAGGACCCTGGACTGTGTAGGACCAGAGTGGGGGTCAGGAGGGCAGCTCAGACCACCTGTGTGGGTTGGGCACCTTCCACATGCACCATGCCCCCTATCCCAGGCACCCGGCCCCCTGGAGACTTGGGATAGTTGGCAAACACATAGCAGGCGGGAGCACGTACCACCCCAAGAGAGAGGTTTGCTGTGAAAAGTGCTGAGAGCTCGTTTAAAGGTGTGTTTCTTGTGACTCCCACGCATGCCAGACTTCTGCTGCTGCCCATGACTGGCACCCGCACGAGGCCGTCGGTGGCGTCTGCCACATCTCTGCTCGCCAGAATCTTAACCAGTCCAGGGCTGACCCAACCAAGCTGTGTCTCCTGGGATGTGTTTGTCTGGGCCACTTGCTTTTCTCTCCTGGAGTTCTTTTCATCCAGGACAATTGACATCGATATTGATAAATGTGATATTAAAGATTGAATGGTGACCCTCGTCAATAACGTGCCTCGTCACTTTTCATTCTTTTGTTTCTGTGCTTCTTCACTTTTTTTAAAAACAAAACACTTTTCTCTGATGCATCCCACAGACAGAAGCAAAAGAAAAACATATAGGAAGGAAGATGATTTCCTAATCATGGATGGGATTGTATTTGGAGATGGAGAACATGTAGTCGTTTTCTACAGTGAAAAGCAATTTCCTCCAGACACAAGTCATAGTGTTTTCACCCTATTCGTAATTTGGCCGCTTCCATGTTTCCCCAGAAGAATAAACCCCAATTTCCTGACCCTGTTCAGAAAATCCAGCTTGGGAAGCAACTACCAAGATGGTCCTGGCCGCTGTCTGTGGGAGGACCCGGCCTGTCCAAGCCCTCTGCGTCCAGCTGGCTGTATGTCCTCGGAGGGAAAAGGGGCCCGGGGCCATGATGTTGCTATCTCATTAGAAAACACAAATTTTAAAGACTCAAACATGCTTCTTTGCTTCCACTGTTCCCTTATCAGAGCCGAGGGCCCACCGTGGGGTCAGGTGTGACAATGTGGTGGCACTCAAGACACCCAGCCCAGATCCAATCTGAGGATGGGATGCGTGAACACATGCACAGCAGAGACCAGCTGTCCGGGGACCCCAAGGGAGCTCTCCCCAAGGAAGGGCCTCCACACTGCCATCTGGAGGGCTGGAAGGTGGGTGCAGAGTTTAGAGGAGTGAAGTGTGGCCGGGAGGTGGATGGGGTGGCGAGTAACACGTCACACACAGAGCCCTCCAGACAGTGGTGGATGTCAGTCTTGATCACAAGGCAGTGACAGGGATGCGTGTGTGCGCATATGCAATCTTTTGCCACGTCAACCCTGGTGATAGGTGTCGTGTGCAAGGGAGTCTCTCCAGCTCTTCGAGACTCTGATATTGAAGGCATCTTTAGTTTATGAGATCCCTGGGTGTGTCATTCGGTTCATGGTCGACCCACAGAGGCCCCAAACCGAGTTGTAATTAGAGCCCCAGCCCTCTGCAGCTGCAAGTCTGTCTCTAAAGAATGCTGCCGTCTTGATTAAAAACACGGATAGACAAGCAGCCAGGGATGCAGATTGGTGGGGAAGAGGAACCTCAGAGTGTCATCTCCCAGACACAGGAATTGCTGGTGACGTTCAACTTTCCTTTTTGGAACATTTTATGTTTTCCAAGTTTTCTGGGAGCGTTTTTTTTTTTTTTTTGAGTTGGAGTCTCACTCTGCTGCCCAGACTGGAGTGCAGTGGCTGCTCCAGGCCACTGCAGCCTCGACCTGCTGGACTCTGGCGATCCTTCCACCTCAGCCTTCTGAGTAGCCGGAATTACAGGCATGTGCTACCATGCCTGGCTGATTTTTGATTTATTGTAGAGATGAGGTCTCGCTAAGTTGCCCAGGCGGGTCTCGAATCCGCGGGCTCAGGCAATCCACTCACTCAGCCTCCCAAAGCATGGGATTACAGGCTGAGCCACCGAGCCTGGCTTGGGAGCAGTTTTTTAAGAGATCCCTAAAAGTACAGTGGAGGCAGGTGAGAATGAAAGCCACAGTCACGTCACCTAGCACGATGCCCTTTCTGTGTGGATCTGAGCAGTACGGCATCAGGGAATGGGGAGGGCTGGGGCTTTCATGTAGTATAAGAGATGGGGTGACCGAACTGTGTCCCCCAGACACCTCTGTTGAAGCCCTAACCCCAGCATGGCTGTATCTACAGTAAAGAGGTAATTAAGTGACATGACATCACAGGTTGGAGATCTGATCCAACTGGGTTAGTATCCTTGTAAGAGACACTAGCGAGATCTTTCTCTCTCTCTCTGTCCAATGTGTGAAGATGGGGAGGCGCCATCCACGAGCCTGAAAGCAGCTCATGGGAAATCGAATGGCCAGCCCTTTGACCTTGGACTTTCCAGCCTCTAGGACTGTGAGAAAGAAATGACTGGTGTTTCAGTCACATAGGCTCTGGGATTTTGCTAAGGCAGACCAAGAGACCAAGGCGGCTAATCCCACAGGGTGTCTCTCCCAGAAGGACCACAGAGAAGGAGAGATGCGCATGGCACTGTGTTCAATTCCATCCCATCCCAAGTTACCCATGTTCATTGTACAAAGGGAAACCATATGTCACCATCTGGCACCAATCAGAGAAATTAGCAGATCCCCTGAGAAGTGCTAGAAGCTCACAAGCATGTCTGAGGCACATCAGCGTGCATACCTGTGTGCACATGGTACCTGGAGGGGCAAAAATCCCTGGTCCAAATAGGACCTGAGCCAAGGTTTACTCAGTGAGTCTGAAACAAACAAGAATCTTGTGTTGCTGAAGAGTCTAGAGAAATCCAGGAGGTCAAGGGTGTCTTCATTCCAGGAGGTGGGCAACATTATGGGGTGATGCAGAGACAGAGGTGTTGCAGAGAAAGTACTGCTTTAATTTTTTATTTTTTGAGTAGGGGATCTCACTTTGTTGCCAAGGCTGGAGTACAATGGTACCATCATGGCTTGCTGCAGCCTCAAACTCCTAGGCTCAAGCAATCCTCCCATCTCGGCCTCCCAAAATGCTGGGATTACAGGCATGAGTCACGGTGCCTGGTTTGTGTTAAAGCCAAGTACTGAGGGAAGCACAGTTCACCAAGTAGATGAGGAGAGAGTACACTCCTATGAACTCAGAAGAACAAGAAGTGGGTCTTCTTTCTCTCTGTGCCTGGTACCTCCCTGGTGCTCAGAACAGCTTGTGGAGTGGGTGGATCGAGGGGCTTGGAGGACAGCGGAAATGGCAAGTACAAAGGCCCTTGGGCCACAGCAGCATGTGGGGTGAAAGACTCCACAGTCGGATATTGCTGATCACATGAGGGTGTGGGAGCAGGCTGGAGCCATGAAGAGGATTGGACAGAGGGGTACAAAGGGTATGAGGCTAGAGCGGGCACACTGCACTCAAAAGGCTGGGCTTGCCCTGTGGGCAGTGACATCACAGATTATCACAAGTCAAGCACGGTATGCCCGGTTTCCCCCCTCAGCCCTGTGTTCCCTGTCTCCACCTGGTACCCTCCATCTGTCCTTCCCTGTGACTCGCAGGAGGTGCCCAGACGGAGGCAGGGGAAACCAGGCAGGGACATTCCTAGGTCAGTGTCCCGACACCCACGCTCAGGCAGAGCCATGAGGGACCAGCTGTCTACTTTTGCCATGTCCCTCGGTCAACCTCCCTCACAAGTGTCCCTGTGTGGAGCCCTCAGAGTGACACCAGCCTGGGTGTGCAGGTAGGAGATGGCAGACTCTTGGGGATGCCTGTGGCAGGTAAGCCCTGAGACACCCCACTCAGGTGGGAGGGAGACCAGGAGGCAGAGCCTGGAGGAAACATGAAGGACACTCAGGAGCAGCCTGCAGTCACCCTGAGAATGTGGGCCCTCAAGGGGTCTGCAAATCCCGTGCAACTCCAGCCAGGAGCATCATGGGGAGACAGGGAGGCCAGGAGGCTGTTCTGCAGGAGGGCAGCACTGTGGGCCTCACCACGCACACGGGCGTGTGGCCTCTCCTACTGCCTCTGTCCACCTGCACCCCCGACATACTCCAGTCACTGTCCCAGCCCAGCTCCGGCCACACCCTCTTTCCCCAGGTGGCAGAGGCAGCAGAGGAGATCTTGGTGTCACACCCATGGCTAGGCCGAAGGGCACATGTGTGAACCGGACCAAGACACACCTTCCTGGAGACGGAACCGCTGCTGTGAGCACCCGTGTTGCCCCTTCCCTTCCGGCCCCCACGCCCCCAACTTGCCTGCCTTCCCCTGCCGCTAGCCCCTGTCCTGAAGTCACGCCCTCGGAGGTGGAGCCTGCCAACGGAGACCCAGATTAACACGCAGCCAGGCACATTCGTGAAGTGCATTTGCAAAACCGCATAGGCAGGAATGGCATAAGATGAGAAAGCCAGCCTCTGTCTCGAGTCCATCGGCTTCCTTCTGGGCCTTATCCTCAAGTCAGGTGGGTGTGGAGCCCAGGAAGAGACCCGGTCCTTCCTGGGTCTCACCCTCAAGTCAGCTGGGTACAGAGTCCAGGGAGAGACTGGGTCCCTTTGTGGACCCCACCTGCTGCGTGAACAAACGGAACTCACTTCATGCATATTTCATTTGCTTGAGTGTACGTGGTTTGGACCAATGAAAGCAGCCGTCCTCTGTGTCTCTAGCTCTGCCTTCAGTACTGGAGACTGTGTTCCCCCCAGGGCCACTGAGACACCAAAATGCACTCCCCCGTGCCCATCATCAAACTGGCGTCTCCTCCTCCCTTCTCCTGGGAACTCCGGTGAGGCTCAGATGCCAAGTTGTTCCCCAGAGGAACGTGTCCCTCACTCAGTGTCACAGGTCCTCAGCAGTCACCAACTCTCCCAGCCTCCATCCTTGGCCACTGACATCAGACGTGCTCATCACACAGGAAGGGCTGGACCATCGACCTGGTCGAGGCTAAAGGAGGCCGAGAGCTGGCTCTCAAGTGGGGTTGAGGAAACACACGATGGGGAGTCTCCATAAGATGAAGAGACACAGGAAGTAGCCGAGTCCTGCCATCCATCTGGACGCATCTCCCACAGTTCTACTGACGGCACATCGGCTCCATGGCTCTCCCAAGAGGTCAGAAAAGGGTGGCTGAACAGCCACAGTCCCTCAGAGGTGCTTTTTCCAGATGGGTATCCTTGGAGGTGCCAAGTGTCCTCCCGCCCTTCCCTGCTGAAACCTCCGATGGCTCCCAGCTCCCTCAGCCTGCCCATCCATGGCTGTCATGAAAAAGCACATGTCCTCAGCATGCCTGTCCATGACTCCCAGGAAAAAAGCACATGTCCTCAGTGTGCCTGTCTGTGCTTCCAGGAAGAAGCCCATGCCCTTCAGCGAGCCCATCCTGTGCTTTCTCACCCCCTTGGTGCAGCCTGAGCTGGAAGCACACGTCACTGTTTCTCGCAGGCCGTCCCGCCTTCTGTGCCTCTTCTGACCGGTGCACAGGTCTAGCTCCCTCCAGGACAGACTACAGCAGGAGAATCCAGCTCGTCCATCATGTCCCAGGAATCCTATGTCCTGTGTTAAGATGGCATCAGGCGGGGCTGTCACTGTGTGCACATGTGATGTCTGACCATGTTCACTGCAGCCCTGGCATGCAGTAGGCACTCAGGGTGCAAGATCTTGTGTTAAAGAAGAGATGTTGGGCCAAACCCCTAATGACTGGTGAGAGCCCAGGGGATGGCCTAGAAAGGGCTAGGCTAGGCGGACACCGTGAGCCTTAAATCACTCAAAGCAGAAACAGCCGTGTGCTCAGACAAGTGCTTGGATGACAGATGTGAGCCACTTCGCTACTGCTTGTTCTCATCACTCAGGTGGCCTTGGAACCCACATGCCCGTGAACCCCCATGCGCATGGGGCTGCCTTCCATCTAAACACGGCCCCCACCCCTCTGCTTCTCACCTATCTCAGCTTTTCCTTGCTTCGCACGTTCTTGTCCTTGAGGGCTAAGCACTGAATCCTTGTCGGGGAAACCCCAGGACACAGGACTCAGGACAACTTCGTGGTGGGACTGCCCGTCTAGATCAGTTCTTGTTGCCACACTCAGAGCCAAAGTGTTAAGGCAAGGTCCTGCCCTGCTCACCCCTGATGCTCGACCCCATGGTCTAGCTTGGCTCTCTCTGCCTTGGTTTCATGCTCTGCACTCGGGAGAAGGTCACACGGGGACCACCTCACCAGGTCATTGGGAATTCAATGGGGTAGCTCTGTAAAGTATCTCAGACAGTACCAGGAGATGGCAAGCACCCATCAGGGACAGCAGTTATGACCTATTCCGTTTGACTTGTTGAGTCCAGTTGCTGCTTAACCCACGGTGTGCTCTTTTAACACCAGCTCTGAGAGGGCGGTATGGGCAAGTCTCCTCCTTCGTGGAATGGCCACTTTGACTGTAATGCGGGACTCAGCACACACAGACCTGCTGCCATCCACAGCAGCCCTCTCCCTCCCTGGGTAGATGCTTCTGAGGACAGTGAGGTTGTCATCCAGGCTGCACAGCAATAACAGGCAACCCCAAATCTTGTAGCTGAAAACACCAGGGGCTTAGTTCTCATTCAGGTTGTGTGCTTGTTGGCAGGGCAGGAGCTGTGCTCATGGAAGCCCCTTGAACTGATGCCTACAGGGGGACAGGGAGTGTGCTCATGGAAGCCATGGGGGACCCTACTTGGCCAGATGGCAGCCACAGGACGCCAGCCCCAAGCCAGGCACAGGAGGAGAGGGGGTGATATGTTGTCTTTGACCTTGGCCTCAGGCTGCTCACAATCAGCAGGAGAGTGGGTACCGCAGAAGGTGGAACAGCCGCTGCCATGTCGGACCTTCCAGAACATTCTACCCGTGTGCGGGTGAGCGAATGGTGGCTTCTCATGGTACTGGGCTGGACACCAGAAAGGTTCAGCACTCGGATCTGGGGTACATGGAGATGAGACCAAGGCAGTCACAGCTCGTCGCTTCCAAGTTCCATGAAGGCTGTCACCAACTCTGTCGCTTATTTAAACACTCGTGTGGGTATGTGGACAGAATCTGTCCCAAGGATGGCCTGGAACCTGGGGACACACTTGGCCAGATGGGAAGGTGTGTCGGACAGGCTCACACTTGGCAGAACTCAATTCCACATGACGGGAACTTTTAGCCACAGCTGCTCATGGGGCAGTTCCTCAGTGCCGGGAACAGAGAAGATAGCATGGGACACAGCAATGCAGGCTGGGCTGATCTCATACACTCATGACATGTGCAGGGCAATGGATGGAGAGGCAGGGAAACGACATCAAACACAGTGACCGTCCACATCTGCAAAATGGCTCACGCTTTCCATGGCATCAGGGTACAGCCAGCACCTGCAGGAGTCCAGAGGGAGCGGGTGGGGCCGACGCTTGCCCTGAAGGATGGTCAGTCTCTGGTTGGTGAGAGAAGGGTCCATGTGGAAAGCAACCCCTGTAGAGGCATTTAGAAGGGAGAACTTCAGACTGGAAGGGTTTCACTTAGGGGCTCTGTAGAGGTGAGCAGCTGGCTGATGGTGGGGTGGACACACAATGGGGAAGTTGTGGTGCCCAGTGCAGGGCTCACCAGGGCTGGAGGGCCTCTGTTCTCAGAGAATGGACCACACGAGGGCCACGGCCTGGGCAGACGTCTACATGAGTTAGGTTTGTCCATCTTTTGGAGGTCAGCGGCAGTGATCCTGTTTACAGAAGAGGAAACTGAGGCTCAGAGGTCACTGGTAAGAAGAAAGTAAGATCTGGGACCCTCTTGTGTGAAGCCCATGTCTGTCACGCCCACTGGCTCTCCATGAAGACCGTAGATGGGACTGTGACACAGTCACATGACACAGGAGTGAAACCAAGCAGACTGTGGCAGGGAAGAGACTGGTGCCTGGAGACCGAGAAGCAGGTGATTGTAAAAATCTGGATTTGGGTAAGGTCTGGACCAAGGTGGTGTGGGAAGTAGGTGCAGCCATGAACCCCAGGGAAGTCTGAGGGAAAGGGGTGCCTTTGGTGTAGAGGCTGAGAGTGAGGAACACAACCAGCTGGGGTGCTTGGCATCAGGAGGCCAGGGAGTGAGGTGTGGGTGGTTAGAAGCACAGGCTCTTGTGACCTCAGTCCAGCCGGGGCAACTTGGCTAGACCTCATCTCTAAAAGCCGTGTCACCTCCGTGAGCCTCAGCCTCCTCCTCCAGAAGGACTGTTGTAAGAACTCAACAGGGATGCTTGCATGAGTGAGCACAGAGCTCAGAGCCAGCGAGCATTCCTCATGAAGGTGGGTGACATGTCATTGACAAGAGCAGTCAGGGCCAGGAAACAGGGAAGTCCTGCAACTGACCCCCTGGCCAGCAGTGCCTCCGCCATGGAACCAGGTGAAGGAGCTTCCATGAGACAATCTCTGCACTCAACTCACAGTTCGGGGGAGTAGACTTGCCTTGGGGTGTGGTGGACATGGGATTTTGGGGCTTCCAGAAAGAGAAGGGCATGGCTACCTCCCCGAGGCCCACTGTGCTCAATCTCCTCTGCCTGTCACCAGATCAACCCACCTTCACAGGGAGCCATTGAATGTTCCACATGAAGAGAGAACTGTGAGAAGAGGCCCTCAAAGCACAGCTACCATCTCCACAAGGTCACACAAACACCCCTGCTCTTATCTACAGCAGTGTTATCTGGTGCCAGGGAATTTCATAAACAAGTTTGAATGTGCAATAAAAAAAGGCCCCCACTCTAGGCAGGCAATCAAATTTCTATATCTTAAAAGCCCAATGAATTACATATGTCGTAACCAGGTCTGTCCTTGTAAAAGTCACTCTGCCATCCTTGAACTCATCATAAAAAGATCTATATTAAAATCAGCATGATGATGACCATAAAAGAGTGGAGTGGAAAGATGGAATGTGGGGCCTGCCTCTCCTGGGGCCCGAGGCAATCCTGTCTTCATGGACTGGCTCCCATGGGGTGTCGGGTGCCCTGGGTCCCCTCCCTGGTCATTTAACGAGGCCAAGGACTGCCTACCCTAGGAGCTTGTGAGTGACTTTAACTCTTTGAAAACTGAAGACTGAACGTAGGGTGGAGCTTTCATGGCTCTGTTCACCCTATTTGTGGCCCCCTGCCCCCAAGCTGGCCTTACGGATCTAAGTGCTGCAGCCTACCTGTGCATTCAGGAGAGGTGGGCTGGTGCAGGGGCGGCCGAAGCTGGAATGGGGCAGGGTCTCCAAGTGCCACCTCCTGGGACATGTGGCTGAGGAACGTGGAGTGATGCTTGCTGGCAGCCCCCACTCCAGAAAGTGGCATCCTGACTACTTTCCATTTCCTTTTCTCAAACAACTAGCAAATAATCCCAAATCATTGAAATGGAATGCAAAACCCAATAGGCACATGTATGCAGTACCGAGGATGACTTCCTTTCCAGCGTGTGATGTTCTTGCATGGCAATAATGCCATCTGTTTAAAAACCAGGCTAGGTTGGGCATTGTGGCTAACGCCTGTAATCCTAGTACTTTGAGAGGCTGAGGTAAGAGGATTGTGTGAACTCAGGGGTTCGAGTCCAGCCTGGGCAACTTGGCTAGACCTCATCTCTACAATGAATTTTAAAAAACTAGCTGGGTATGGTGGCACACATCTGTGGTTTCAGCTACTTGGAAGGCTGAGGTGGAAGGATCGCCTAAGCCCACTGGGTTGAGGCTGCAGTGCTTGTGAGTAGTGTACTACTTCACTCCAGCCTGGACAACAGAGTAGGACTCCGACTCAAAAAAAAACAACAGCAAAAAATAAAAATCAGGCTAACACAGAAACTCAGGGTGTTGTATCAGGCCGGCCTTCCCGCTCTGCTCCATGGGGCTCAGGGCATTCCCATGGCCGGTAACAGTGCTTGGAGCCACAGGACAAGGGAGAAGGCTCACCTTGGGGACCCAGATGGATTAACTCTTGCCTCTGTTTCCACTAAGACTTTGTGTTTTCCAAATGTCACCTTTTGGATTTTAGACCTGCAGACTTAGAGAGAAACTCCAAAATGCAGTGAACTTTCTACAACCCTGATGAGATTTGCCCAATACATCCATTGGCTCAGAAAGTTGTATTAAAGTCTTTTAAACAGGACAGAGCTGGAACATGTGACCTGAGCACACATCCTTCCCTGATGCTTGGATGCCAGTGGCAATGCTTCCTGCACACTTCCTGGCTCTCAGGGCATCCCCTTGGTGACCAAGAAAAGTTCATGGCCTGCAGACCCCCTGTCCATGGTGCAGCCATGGCTCAGCCACACCACTGCCCTGGAAGGGGCCCGGACGCACAGTCAGCCAACTTTTGAGTGATATAGCGCAGTGTTCCTGTTCGTGTAAATATTTTAAGTCAAAAAACCCTTTTGTTATGTTTCTCTCTGCCTAAGAAATATGTCCATGAACCTTCCCATAACAGAGTCGTTCTCAGACCCAGCAGCCCCCCCCGGGGGGATATGGGGTACAGCCTCCTGGCTGTTGGCTTCCCACGACCGAGACGTTCAGAGAATAAGCAGAGCTGCCTCACTTAGGGTGAATGGAAAGTTCCTGGCTTTCTATAAACTGTCCATCCTTCCTCCTTCCCAGTCTCGGATGTGGGAGAAATCAGCACCAGAGTTAGCAAGGACACAGCGCAGGGGGCCTCGGAGAGCCCACTTCCTGGGAAGTTCTAGTTTCCTTCCCATAATGGCCGGGTATGACTTCTAAACTGGATTCTCAACTCAGGATTGCTTGTTCTATGAAGACCTCTGTGACTAATTCTAGCCCACAAATTCCCTTCCTTGTCCTCCTGTGCAATGTGCGTGTGTGTGTGTGTGTGTGTGTGTGTGTGTGTGTGTGTGTGTGTGTGTCCATGCGGGTGTGCACGCAAGAGGGTGGGGGCAGAGGGAGAGAAAGAGACAGTGAGAGAATAAAACAGAGAGGTGGGGAGAGAGAGGAGTGAGAGAGGAGAGAGAGACAGAGAGAGAAACACAGAGACAAAAAGGAGAGAGAGAGGAAGGAGAGGAGAGAGACAAACAGCGAGAGAGAGAGAGAGAGAGAGAGAGAAGGGAGAGAGGTTTGCCTGATGTCCTTTCATCCCCCCATATTGTTTCTATTCGCTTGTTTGTGCATTTCTCTCCCCTACTCCTCTCGTTAACATGTAGAATCCTCCAGAACAGAGCTCAGATTTTCTTTTTCTTTCATTTGAGTATCCATCCAGAGATGCATATTTAGGCATAGATAATGGGTCGAATCAGTGCTGCAGTGAAATTGTGTGACGACAGAGAGCTGGAGGCGGGATCTGGGGTCAGGCCCTTTCACCCTGACTCGAAGCCTGCAATTCCCACCCCAAGCTTCCATGAGGATCCACGGATTTGTTAGGGATTTAGAGGTCGTGAGGGAGCGTGTGTGTGTGTGTGTGTGTGTGTGTGTATGTGTGTGTGTGTGCACTCGCGCGCACACCTGTGTATGTGTCCTTGGCCCACATCAGGTCCAAGGGGTCAGAGGTCACAAAGCTCAGTGATGTGCAGGGCTCAGCACTCTCAGAACCTGCCGAGGGTCCTGCAGACTCGAGGAAGGAAACCTGTCATGGTGAGCCTCAGGGATGCGACAGGATGGGAGAAGGGGGCTGTGAATGGCGGAAGAGCAAAGGCTACTTTGGAAGTCTCTGGGCTCTGGTCTCTGGACAGCCTTGGTCATCAAATGTGGCCCCAGAACGCTGGCACTGCCCGGCTCCTAGGCTCTGCCCCTGCTGACACCACAGATCCTGACAGGTTGTTGCCTGAGTGTATTCTGGCCCCTGCCTGCTCACATGGGGGCCAGCGCTTGACAATCAACACTACAGGGAAGGGAGAAAAGTAGCTGGAAGACAGGAGGTGTTGAGAACAGGAAGATGGCGGAAAAGGAGCCTGGCCTCGCAGGCTATGGTGGCTTGACGGAAAGCGTCTTAATGTTTCCTAAAGAGAAAGCTGTTCCCTAAACTGTAAACAGAAGAAAGGAATTTTAAGTGCATGTTTCCAATAAGTGATCTCAGTTCATCAGTGCCAGTGTCTCTAATGAACATTCAGGGCTGGCAGGAATCCCTTCTCTGCTGACTCCGGCAGGAAACCCACTGAACATGGCATTGGGGAATTGCACGGGAGAGACCGAGAGGCCTGTGATCCAGAGGATGGGCAGCCCTCGCCGGACGGCCTGAGTGTCCTCCAGCTCCATGGAGAGTGGGCCTCACACGCCCAGCTGCGGAGGCTGCCTCGGGCTCAGAGAGGCACCAAGCGGCTGGCTCCGGGGAAATCTGCCCTGGTGATTCGCTTGTCGCCATGGCAACCACTCGGATGCAGAGGAGTGCATTTGTTCATTTTTACAATTATTCTATTATTGATGCTGAAGCATCTTGGAGAGGGTGAACTATTTCTGGGGAGGAGCCAGAAAAGCTCCCCTCGGACAGGAGACAATTAACCAGAGGTGACCCATGTTGGCCATTCCTGCCTGCGAGTCCCTGGGGTACGGCCTCCTCCCCTAGCCCGAGGGAATCTTCAGTGGGGCAGATTTCTGCAGTCACAAAACAGGAAACTGGCAGGTCTTGCTCACCAAGTCCGCTCCCAGCGGCCAGCAGACATTGCTTCTTCCTCTTTTCTGATTCTAGGTTTTCCCACAGCGTGAGGTTTATTATACTTAATTGCCCAGAATGTGTCACTACATGCCAACTGAAGTGGTTTTTGACAAACTCACCTGGGAAAATGTCTTGTTTGACCCTGAAAACACAGTGGGAAAGCAAGACTTAAAATACATTAAATTTTGTTTTTCATAAATCTAGCAAAACAAATGAATAAATAAATGAGCAAACACACAAACAAGCAAATAAACAAACTCCTCCAATTTTAATATTCAATGTGGATAATTTGATATGCTTCTAATTTTTGCTGGTTTGAGTGCAGTGATTTAGAGTCAAAGGTGTAGGAATGAGGGAAACTTCCAGGGAGAAACAGGAAAAAAGAGAAGGTTCCAGTCAAGGGGACAGAGGTATACCATCAGGGACATTTCTCCAGGAGCACTGATTGTGATGTAGTTTTGTATAATCACAATGCATATCTGCCCATATGATCATTTACAACACAAATTACATGTAGTGCATATGTAACAAGGACATACTGAAGCAAACTTAAAAATCCCATCATGGGAAATTGTTTTATTATGGTTTATGCAAACAATGGAAAATCTGCAGCAGGGATCAGCCAGTGGGAATGATGCTGAGTGAGACATGTTGACATGAAATCATGCCTATGACGTGTTAAGGCTTTATTTAAACAGCCAGAAAGGAGGAAGAGAAAAAAAAAAGAGCAGGTTGCAATCTATATGTAGCTTATAGTCACATTTTGCTTAAAAACATTCTGGTTCTTTATGGAGTTGGAGTCTCACTCTGCCACCCAGGCTGGAGTGCAGTGGCACGCTGCTCACGGCCACTGCAGCCTCAGTCTCCTGGGCTCAGGTGATCCTCCCACCTCAGCCTTCCAAGTAACTGGAACCACAGACGCATACCACCACGCCTGACTAATTTTTTAATTTTTTGTAGAGATTAGGTCTCATCAAGTTACTCAGACTGGTCTCAAACTCCTGGACTCAAGCAATCCTCGCCTCGGCCTCCCAAAGTGCTGGCATGACAGGCGTGAGCCATTGTGCCTGGCTCTATTTCTTTACATGTCTACATCTATACTTCTATTTCTTTAAGTATTTATATCTGTACTTCTAGAGAAAGAAAACCCAGGGAGTGGCATCACCTTGGATCTCACAGTCACTGCCTTGGGGATGACATGGAGGGTGTGTAATTTTCCTGACATTCTTCCTTTGTAGACTGTGAGGGAATGGTGCCATGATGGAGGCTGGATGCTGTGATTTCCTGATCCCCTCTTCTGCACCGTCCTGCCCTCCATCCTATTCTAAGGGCCTGTGCTCATGACCGAGAGTATCCTCCAGGGTTCTTCATTGCAATGGCAGACACTGTTCTTCTCGATTAAGCAGAAGTGCAGTTTGTTAAGGGTGGTTCCCCAGGATTGTCAGGAGCCCTGGGGAAACAGATGCCAGAACCGAGTGCCATGGGCAATGCCCGGGTCATGTGATGGAGTGGGCCTGGTGAGGAGGCTGCCCTGCCATGCAGGAAATGGGAGGCACTGACACCTGCAGCTCCTGCTGTCAGCGCCAGTTCTACCGCTCAGCCAGGACGCAGGCCTGTTACTCCACTGTTGCCAGCCCCATGTGTGAGATCCCGTGTGTGGACAGGTGCTTGCCAGAGCCCAGGCCATGAGGTCCAACTGTCAGGAGGTTGAGAAGCCAGGTCCCAAACTCTGTATGATAATGCTGACTGCATGTGCGGGAACTTCCGCCTTAGAGAAAGGCTGAATGACAGTCACCCAGGAGCCTGACAAGAGTGCTATGGGTGAGTGGGAGAAGTCCAAACACCTTGTGAAAACATGTCAAGGAAACCCAGCTCACACCAGGCCGTGGAACAGAGGGAACTCACTGGCTCTTGAGACCAAGCCATCCAGGCCTATGTGGTCTCTGCTGTGCTGGGCCCCGGGTTCTGGTGACACCACCAGGCACCGACTTCTCTCTCAGGGTCTCTTGGTGGGGACACAGCCTCACATCCACCACCTCATTACATCAACCAATCCCTTCCCGGGGCGTGGACTGGGAAACCTCACAAGGGACTTGGATTGGGCCAGTTTGTGTCATGTGCCTGTCCTTGAGCCCAGGTACCTGGGTCACATGCCCATCCTGTGGCCAGGGGGTGCTTGTGTCAACTCTACTCTGGAAACATGAAATAGCTTCCCCATAGAACAAAGATGTATCCTGGCTCTATCACGATGTCTCTGAGCCTCAGTTTTCTCATCTGTAAAATAGGAATAATAGAATGTCTACTTCACAGGGTTGTTTGAATAAGGTTAAGATAAGGTTTACAAGAATTCCTATTTGGAAAGCACAGGAAAAGATCATGTAGTTAGTTGTATATAAGTGTCTACTATTGTGAGTCTATTCTGTTGGAAGGACAAGAGACCAAGTGGTTGAAATGCACACTTTCCACTGCAGCCTGGGTATGAAATTGAAAAGAAGTCCTGGCTGGCATCTGCTGAATTCAGCTGTTCTCTCAATCCCTCAGGGGGAGGGGAGTGTGTGAGCCCAGGGTGAAAGTGTGGAGCAGAGAAGATGGACAGGACAGAACATAAGTGGTCCCATGGCAGATGAAATCCACAGCTCTGACATCAGCCACAACATGGCCCAATCTATGAGGACGTGAGCTTCTGGCATCACCACACTGTCTGTGAAGCATCCCATTCTGCCCTGAGTCTAAGTCACCTCACAAGATTCTCTTGAATTCTGTGTACTTTAAGGAGTTTTAAAAGGTAACAGATTACTTAGCCACATTAAAATTAAAGATTTTAGTTCAAACAAAGCAAACTTAGGTAAAGTTAACAGATGGGGACATACTGGAAATAAATGCAGCATCTGAAGAAGATTGGGATTGGCATGTGGACCATGAGGAGCACGTAGAGTACAAAAAACAATGGACAGAGAGAGGAGGAAGTTCAGATCATCCCAGAGATGTCCACCAAGAGACCAAAGTGCAGTCCGTGCAGGAATATTCCTGTAAGTGATGTATGACTGTGGGGATTTGTAGGCAGCCTGCATCACCATCAGCGGGGTCCTAGATACTGTGGAACATGGTGAGCAACCATAATGGGCCAGATGCACAAGCAGACCCAGAACACAGGAGCAAAGAAGACACCGAGATTTTGACATCAGGATCTCTCGGGGAGCCAGAGATGGAAGGTACATAATATAGCACAATACATTTAGCAAAGACGCAAGCATGTTTAAAGACTCAGCTATTAGAGTGGATGGCTTTTGGGAGAGAGAGGGGAGAATTGAAAAGAAAATAAGTGAAAACGGCTTCCTTCCTTCCCATCATCTCAAAGTGTGTGTGTGTGTGTGTGTGTGTGTGTGTGTGTGTGTGTGTGTGTGTGTGAATTTGTCAAATTCCAGCCAATCCCAAGGCTGAAAATCTGGTGAAGCAGTATTGTGGGGTACAAAGCAGCTTCATATGTAAGAAACCTGGAAAAGCTCTCACCTGTTGTATTTAGTCCCATTTTTAAAATAAAAGAAAAATGGGGTTAAAAAAGACATTTTATGACCATGGCGTCTTCCTCTGTGACCTAATCCCCAAAACTCATAACTTCAGTCTAATTATAAGTAAAACATTAGCGGGACATTCTGCAAAATATCTGACTGGTAATTCTCAGAACCATCAAGACCTTGAAAAACACACAAAGTCTGGAAATCGTCATGGTCAAGAGGACCCTCAGGGAACACTGCCACTCCTGGAGGGGGCGGGGGAAGATGGGGTCCTTGCACAGGGAAAAGACCCTGGGGAGAACAGGGCACTTGAGCAGAGGGCAGGGTTCAGTCAACATGCTCAGCAGCAATGGTCCCTGAAATGCGCCCATGGCCTGCCCTGGAAGTCAACAGTTCTGTTCAGAGGACCCTTGGCCTATGCCCCCTTGTCTTAAGAAAATCCCTTTATTTAGTCTGTGCAAAGAAGGACCATTTCCTTCTCATTTCCTCTCTTAAATGCAATATGCTTGAGCACTGCATCGCGTCCCTCTTTAAGGGGCTGCTGATAGGGACACCTGGCTCCTAGCTATCCACCCTGTTCCCACCTCCCTCAAGCTTACCCCAGTCCACATGATATTTATTAGAGGGTGAATTCCATTGGGATTTTCAAGTATCCTCCATTCAAAAAGGCAAATACTTTTGGGTAGCTTCAAAGGTTGCCAGTGAAACAATACTGAGAATTAACATAAGAGCTGTATGCCAGACAATCCATATGTGAAAAATGGAGGCCAGTACTCTGAAAAGTGGTCAAAGATACAAGGAAAATTGCACAAACTCAAGAAAAGAGAACATGGATGAGGACCAGTGGAAAATGACTTCAGTGACAGAAACCAAGTGGGGAGATGTGTTACTGGAGGTTGTGCTTCCTAGAGGCACTGGAGTTGACTTTAAGTGCATGTCAATGAGAGGGTGAACACTTGGACCTATTGTGCAGTCATCCACCATAAGATACAACAATCCCTGTGTATGTTCGAGGTCTGACAATGAGGGTCACAAGCCATCCTAGAAAAAGTACTCCATACCTCACTGCTGGGTATCACTACAGTCACCTTTGAAGTGCTCCCCTGGGGAAGGCGTGCACCAATGCCAGCACCTAGTCCACTCGTCAAAGCAGTGTTGGAACTCTTTCTCTGGAATGGTCATCAGAGCTATTGTCAGTATTTGTTGAGGTCTGACAATTAAGTTCAGGAACTTGCCACGTGCTCTTACATTGGCAGCACTGTATAAATAACTGTATCGGAACACCCTCCCTGTTCACCTGATCTGGGCTCCCAGTGACATTTTTCTGGTCCTTCACCTGGAGTCACCAACGTCCATTTCCTGGCATCATCACTGCAATATTTTCTTTATTTTTTATTTTTATTTTTGAGTTGGAGTCTCACTCTGTCACCCAGACTGGAGTGCAGTGGCCTCTCCTGGCCACTGCAGCCTCGACTGCTGGGCTCCGGCGATCCTTCCGCCTCCGCCTTCCAAGTAGCCGGAATTACAGGCATGCGCTACCACGCCTGGCTAATTTTTGATTTATTGTAGAGATGAGGTCTCATCAAGTTGCCCAGGGGGGTCTCGAACCCGCGGGCTCAGGCAATTCACTCGCCTCGGCCTCCCAAAGTGCTGGGATCACAGGCTGAGCCACCGAGACTGGCCAATATCTTCTTTATATTTCTATCTCATCCTGTTCTTTCTTCCTTTCCCAACGTTCCAAGATACTTTAAAAAATTATTTTATCTCTATTTAGAGGATTTCCTTTACACATTATTTTACAGCAGGTCTTAACGCAGAATGACCCTACAATAACATAAGCAAGACATGTATCGTCTGACTAGGAATGAAAGACAAACAAAAGGCTGGCAACTCATTCAGGACAAAAGGGTAATAGGACAACAGCTCTGTGGTAAAGTGTCATTTTTCCCTAGCTGTTTTCAGATTTTTTTTAATTGTCTTGGTGTGATTTCTTTGAGCTAGTCCTGTTTGGATGTTAAATATGTCAGTGCATAGCTCTAGTAATTCTTGGCTGACTGTTGTGTTCCAGCAGTGAGGTATGGAGTGCTTTTTCTAGGTTAGCTCATGAACTTAATTGTCTGACTGTGTATATTCTCTAAATGTGTGTTATATATGCACAGACATATATTCTTTTTACACATCACATGTTAGTTCACATTATGTGTTAGATCACTTATGAAAGGATGGAGCAAATGTTCATGAAAGAAACACCTCTAGCCCACCACATGGCCCAGGACAG
Organism: Carlito syrichta; assembly: GCF_000164805.1. Classification (NCBI taxonomy): domain Eukaryota; kingdom Metazoa; phylum Chordata; class Mammalia; order Primates; family Tarsiidae; genus Carlito; species Carlito syrichta. The sequence goes on from NW_007062047.1 coordinate 300,152, forward strand.
AGACCCTTTCTTCCACCATCCTTGACCCCTCCTCTGGGCCCCCAATACCCCCTCCCCCTTTCAAATTACAGCCCACGTCTAGTCCACCCATGAAAGCAATGCTGGAAATCTGTTTGCCACATTCGAGAAATTGTCAGCCACGATTTCTTTGAATATGCGTTCAGACCCACCCTCCTTCTCCTCTCTGGGAATTCCAGTGACACATCCCTGGGATCTTTTGCTGTGGTCCCACATGTCCTGGGTGCGGTTCTTTTTTACTATTTTTTCTCCATTGTCTAGCTTGAGTCATTTCTATTTTTCTGTCTTTAAGTTTACTTGTTTCTCGTCTGCACTGCTGGTATTTCCCTACTGCCAGTGTTTCCAGCATCCAGTCTGGAATACACGAGGCAAAAAGAAACCCAGTGGCCTCACCACCGTGCTGTCCTCAGGCCCTGAGGGCACCAAGTGGTCGGCATTTTTCTCTCCACTGTTCAGTGTTCTTAAGCTTCTTTCCTATATAATGTCCAGAGATTTCGTTGTAATTAGCAGGAATAGGAAGAGTAAGTTCCTTCAACTTCAACATTTTATTTTATTTTTTTAAGTTGGAGTTTCACTCTGTTGCCCAGGCTGGAGTACAGTGGCACACTCACGCCCACCACAGCCCTGACCTGCTGGGCTCAGGTGATCCTTCTGCCTTAACCTTCCAAGTAGCTGGAATTACAGGGACACGCCATCATGCCTAATTTTTTTATTTATTGTACAGATAAGGTCTCACCAAGTTGCTCAGGCTGGTCTTGAACCCGTGGACTCAAGCAATCCTCTCGCCTCAGCCTCCCAAAGTGCTGAGATTATAGGCATGAGCCACTGTGCCTGGTCTATTTTATTTTTTAGAGTCTTGCTCTGTGGCCCAGGCTGGAGGGCAGTGGTACAATCATAGCCCGCTGCAGCCTTGACTTCCTGGGCTCAGGTGATACTTATGCTTTATCCTTCTAAGGATAAAGGGACTATAGGTGTGTACCACCATACCTTTATGTAGTTCATGTTTCTATTTATTTACCCACACATCAAACCATACTTCTAGGATCATCATCCGAAGTATATTCTTCAAAAAGTTCTTTCAATTAACTGTAGGTTGTAAACTTCTCATTTTGATTGTGTGAAAATTACTCTCTCTCTTTTTAAAAAGTAATCATTTTGTTTAATACTCACTTGTAACTTGATGGTTATTTTTCTCAGCACTTAGGCGAGATTTCTCTGCTGTCTTCTGGCTTTCAGTGCTGCTGTTGTGAAGTTAGCAGACTTACTTCCAAATAACATACCTTTTCTCTCTTAAAGGACCCTTTCTCTGTTACTGCTGAGCTGTAGTCCACCATGATGTATTCTTTGGTTTGGGGTTTCTTTGCTTGTGGCTTGTTCAGTTTTCTGGATTTGAGCTTGTGTGTCTTTCACCAATTCTGGAAAATTCTTGGCTCATATTCCTTCATTAATACATCTTGCCACTGTCTCTATTATTTCTCTCTGACACTCTTGTGAGATGCAGGTTAGCCTCTGAGTCCACTCACCAGTGTCTTAAATTCTCATAGTGTTCACCTCTTTGTTTCTCTGTGCTGCATTCTTGGGAATTGCTTCAGATTTATCTTCCAGGTCACTAATTCTATTGTTCATTGTATGTGGTATGGTGTATAACATGTCCACAGACTGTCTCATGATACTTAGTATACTTTTTAAAGTGCTGCTGTTTGGCTTTTCTTCAAATATTCCTGCTCATTAAAAAACTTTTTTAAAGATGAAAAACCTCAAGTGTATCAAAGTAAAACAAATAGCACAGTCAATCCCTGTGTGCCCCTTATTCAGCTTTAGTGGTGAGCAATTCATGACAAATCTTGTTTCCTCTGTGTCCACACCTGCTTCCTCTCCTATGTACTCTCCTCCTTCTCCTTCCTTCATATAATTCTGAAGCAATCCTGGACAACATATCATTTTATATGTAATCATTTGCTAAAGAAAAAACCAAACTCTGTAAAATATCCTAAAGAGGTTTATCCTGAGCCAATATGAGTGACTGTGGCCAAGTTACAGTCTCAAGAGGTCCCTAGACAGTGTACCTGGGGTCATCACATAACAGTCTGGTTTTATATATCTCAGAGAGACAAGAATTGCGGCAAAATCATAAGTCAATTCATGGACGGTGTACATTGGTTCAGCCTGAAAAGGCAGGACATCTCAAAGCAGGACTTGCAAGTCATAGGTGGGTTTTAGGAATTCTTTAGTTGACAATTTGTTGAGACAATTGGTTGAGAAGATTCTTTAGTTGACAATGGTTGAGAAGATTTGCAGTCAGTAGAAAGGAATGCTTGAGTTTGATAAGGGGCTGAGGGGCCAAGGTCCTTGTTATATATGTGAAGCCCCCCAAGTGGCAGCCTTCAGATAAAGGAGATGATCAATGTCTCTTTCAGACCTTTAAGTTGTCAGACTGCCATTGCAGTCCATCTCTCCTAGATCCAGGGAGGCCTGGAAAGGGAGGCCTGGCTGCATTAATAGAGAATTTCTACAGATACAATTTTTCCCCTTAAAGACAGCCTGGCAGGGCCTTGCAAAATATGTCACAGAAATATGTTTGGGGGTAAAATATTTTTTTTCCTTTGAGGTCTGCTGTCATGTGATGCTACACCAGAGTGAGGTGGAAAGCAAGCCACATTGTATTGTGTTCATTTAAATACCCACTTAACAAGATTTCAGGGTTTGTAGGTTGTGACTTAACCTTTGTCTTGCATGACCTTGGCTCTTGCTTATAAATTAGTATCTTATTGCCAAAAAGAGTCTGTTCTGTCAGTCTCATGATCTTATTTTAACTTGACACTGTCAGTTGTGCCTGAACTCCAAAAGGGAGGAGCATAACAAGGTGTGTCTGACTTTCCTTCCCATCATGGCCAGGAATTTCGTTTTTCAGGTTACTCTGGGGTCCTCTTGGCCAAGAGGGGATTCATTCAGTCAGTTGGGGGGCTTAGAATTTTACTGTTTGGTTTCAAGTTCAATACATACCTTGAATGGATAAAGATTCCCCTTTAAACAAACAATACTACCACCTTCCTAAAGTGGATTTTTAGAGTGGATTCCCTAAAAAAATCCACTGTAATTCTTTCATAACAGATATTCTTGGTGTTTTAAATAAACATTTTATGGTTTCTTGGTCATACTTTTAATATTTTATTTTATTTCTTTAAACACATTAAATGCACTCGGTTTACATTTTATATCTGAATTTTACAACAGACAGCCCTCATGGGTCCAATCCTGCTGTTTGTTACTTCTGCTGGCCCTCACTCATGGGGGCTTGTTTCCTCACGTGTGTGATGTTTTTATTGTGGTCATTGCATTGTTCCTTGTAGGAATGCTTTGGGATTTGGACTGAGGTGCATTTTCCCGAGAATCTGATTGCCACTCCCAGCCTCTGGGTCATCACTAACTTGTCATCATGTAAACCCACTTCCTTAGGTTCTCTTCAGGCTTCTCAGGGGGTACAATTTTCATGCCAAGCCCATGGGATGGTCGCCTTGTGATCAGCCATTAGAAGAACCCTCATTTTCTTTCTTGCCCAGAGTCAAAGCTGACAGAGGCAAAGCTCTTCACCGTCCACTGCAGTGATATTAATTTTATTTTTCCAACCTGCCCTCACTGAGACTGTTGCCTTTTGCAGACCTGGTTCTATGCAAGGGTCTCAGTTTACCTTCCTACCTGGCATAAACCCCAAGCACCTTCTCCCATCCTCTGTATGTGCTTATGCCCTGTTAGATTAAAAAACTCTTCAAGTCATGTATTGGCAGATTTCCTGAAGACAAGATTTTGTTTAAATGCTCAGTTACTGCTTGGATATGTGCCTTTTTTGCGACTTTTATCCTTGAGGTTTTCTTTCACTGCCTTCAATTCAGCTGAGTGTTTTAAATGGTATTATAAATATTTTATTCAGCATTTTATGTATTCCGTATTGGGATTCCTCAGAATATCTACTGTGTGCCAATTTTCCCAGAAAGAGAAAGGAATCCAAGTTATTATGACTTAAGTCCCATCAGGTTTCCTGCCAGAAATTAGCCACCATCGAAGTGTCTCTCAAGCTGCTCCTGAGAACTTTCCATTCAGGGCTATTGGATGGAGGCTTAGTTTATTTGGGCTAGTTTAACAAAATACCATAAACTGGGTAGCTTGTAGACAACAGAAATTTGTTTCTCATTATTCTGGAGGTTGAGAAGTTTAAGATCAAGGCACCATTGATCTTTTGCGTCTAATTCTTCCAAATCAAATATTCTTAGTCTTTTCAACAATATTTTATGGTTTCTTGTCCATACTTTTAATATCTTTTTGATTTCTTTAAACACATTAAATGCATTCAAGTTTAAGAGCAAGACACCAGCAAATTCCGTGTCTGGTGAGGACTTGCTCTCTGGTTCATAGATGGCGCCTTCTGGCTGTGTCCTCACATGATGAAAGGTGGAGACAGCTCAGAGCCTCCTTTCTGAGGGTACCCGTCCTCTCCATGAGGGTTCTGCCTCTTGATCTAACCACCCCTAGAAGACCCACCTCATAACACCATCACACTGGTGATCAGGTTTGACGTGAGTTTCTGGGATACACATATTCAGGCCATGGCAGGCTGCACCGAGGTTCAGATCCCCCACTCTCCTCTGTCCTGGCCTTCTCATCTGTGTGGATGACTTCGTGAGCTGACCATTCTACTTGGTGAAGCTGTCCACTGCAGGTGATGCCAATGTCCCTGCTGCTCTTGGTGCTGGCGAGAGACACTGCTATCTTCTTCCTTCCTTCATCCCAAACACTGGACAGGCCCTTGTCCTTGATTTTCTAATGAACAGAAGAGGTGAGAGAGTATTGCAAACTCCCAGGCCAAGCCTTCAGGACCTCCCTGACTGACCCACTTCTCTGCACTTTCTGCCTTGTAGCCATGTGTCAGGGCCAGCTGGTTTTCCTGCTACACCCGGCCTTTCCTCAGTGATGTGCTTTGGAGTCCAGGCTAAACACAGAGTGCTGAGGAGGGAAATTTCTACACTCCTAGTCCCAGGTCAAGCCCCACTTTCCAGGACTCTGTTTTTAGCCTGGACTCCAAAACCCATCACTGAGGAAAGGCCCAATGCAGTAGGAAAATCAGCTGACCCTGACACATGATTTTCTTTGCCAGGAACGACTGTCGCGAATGGTCATTGGCAAGAAGACTGGTCATTTTCTTCAGAAAAGCCCAGAGAGGTACCACCCTGCCCTATGGATGCAATTCAAGACCTTGCAACTCCTCGGCCTCACATCAGTGCATCTCCCAAGCCTGTGACTTTCAGCGTCATGCAAGGGACTTGCTAACCCATTTCAATTTAGGCTGGGCTGAGCCGGGTTCATCTTTTACTGATGTGCTAAGGATAACAACTTAGATAAGAAACACACACATTTAACCAAGAAACACATAACACTGGAGAGGCAAAGGACATCTGAGGCTGAGTTCAGAAGAAGAGCTGTTCTCGAAGGGACAAGGCGTCCTGGAAGCTGCAGCCGTCTTCAAGGCACCTGGGGTTCCCTGACACGGTTAGTTTTACCGCTTTCCTCTGTGTGTGTGTGTGTGTGTGTGTGCGTGTGTGTGTGTGTGTTTCGATGATTTGCATAACTAGGAGTCCCCTGAGTGGTGGTTGTTCCAGAAAAAACAAACAGAAACAAAGATCTGCCTGGCAAGTAAACTCAGTCTGCATTTGGGGCTTCTTTTCCCAACACACAGATCAAGAGCCACCGTTTTCCACGGGCATCTTCCCTCACACGAATTTCTAGCATGTTCTAATGAGATTGCTTTTTCATGCAGAACACCCATGAGTGTCCTTCTTTTTTTTTTTTTTTTTTTTTTTTCATTAATCAGTATTTTTTATTATGGTTTTGTGGGGTACAGTTAAGGGTTAGGTGTACAATGACGTTTCATTCAGGCACCCTGTAGATAAGAAGTGTTTTCCCATCCCCTGACAGATATTTGCTACTGTTAATCCCATCCCCCTCCCCCCCATAGTTTCCCAGTACCATCCGTCATTTTCTCATAGTATTGCATTGGATGTTCAAGGACCATTATATGAGTGAGAACATGTGATATTCGGATTTTTGTTTTTGTGAGAGGTCACTCAGTATTATAGACTCTAGTTCCATCCAGGTTGCAGCGAAATTCATGATTTTGTTTTTTTTTATGGCTGCGTAGTATTCCATCGTGTATATGTACCACATTTTTTTAATCCAGTCCTCTTTTGATGGGCAGCATGGTTGTTTCCAGGTTCTTGCTATTGTGAACAATGCTGCGATAAACATACGTGTGCAGGTATCTTTTTTATAGAGTGATTTGTGTTCTTCAGGGTATATTCCCAGTAGGGGGATTGCAGGGTCATATGGAAGGTCAATTTTTAGAGCTTTTAGGAATCGCCACACTGCTTTCCACAGAGGTTGCACTAGTTTACACTCCCACCAACAGTGTAGAAGTGTTCCCTTTTCACCACACCCTCTCCAGCAGCTGTTATTTTTTGAGTTGTTGATAATTGCCATTCTGACTGGAGTTAGGTGGTATCTCAGTGTGGTTTTGATTTGCATCTCCCTGATGATTTAGTGAGGTTGAGCATTTCTTCATGTGTTTGTTGGCTGCTCGAATGTCTTCTTTTGTGAAGTGTCTGTTCATGTCTTTTGCCCATTTTATAATGGGGTTGTTTGTTTTCTTCTTTTCAGTACGTTTCAGTTCCTTGTTGATCCAGGATGTTAAGCCTTTGTCAGACCTAGAGTTGGCAAATACTTTTTCCCAGTCTGTAGGCTGTCTCCCTGCTCTCTTGATGGTTTCTTTGGCTTTGCAGAAGCTTGTCAGTTTAATAAGGTCCCATTTGTCTATCTTCTCTCTTAAGTCCTGTGGGTTTCGGGTTTTGTACAGGAATTGGATGCCAGTTCTGATTTCCATGAGAGTATTTCCTTCCTTTTCTAAGGTTCTTATGGTTTGAGGTTTTACGTTTAGGTCTCTGATCCATTTGGAGTTAACCTTTGTGCATGGGGATAGATAGGGGTCCTGTTTCAATCTTCTGCATGTGGTCAGCCAATTTTCCCAGCACCATTTACTGAATAGGTTCTCCTCTCCCCATTGGTAGGTGGTGGGGGCTTTGTCGAAGATGAGTTGGTTGAGAAATTGAGGTTTTGCTTCTGGAATCTCAATTCTGTTCCATTGATCTATATGCTTGTTCCTGTACCAATACCAAGCTGTTTTGATGATTGTAGCTTTATAGTAAAGTTTGAAATCTGGTATTGTGATACCACCTGCTTTGTTTTTTTTGCTGAGGATTGTTCTGGCTATTCTTGGATGTTTGTGTTTCCATATGAGTTCCTGTGTTGTTTTTTCTAGGTCTGAGAAGAATGTTGTTGGTAATTTAATGGGTATTGCATTGAATTTGTAGATTGCCTTAGGTAAGATGGACATCTTCACAATGTTGATTCTTCCGATCCATGAGCATGGGATATTTTTCCACTTGTTCATGTCAGCTTTGATTTCTTTGAGCAGTGTTTTGTAATTTTCATTGTAAAGGTCTTTCACGTCTCTGGTTAGGAAGATGCCAAGGTATTTCATTTTTTTTGTGGCTATTGTGATGGAATTGTGTTTTTTATTTGGGTTTCTGTTTGTTTATTATTGTTGTAGAGAAATGCGATTGTCTTTTGTACATTTATTTTGTATCCTGAGACTTTGCCAAAGGCTTTTATCAATGTAAGGAGGCCTTTGACAGATTCTCTTGGGTTTTCAAGGTACACCATCATATCATCTGCATAGAGAGATAACTTGACATCCTCTTATCCTATTTGAATACCTCTGATTGCCTCCTCTTCTCTGATTGCTCTAGCCAGGACTTCCAATACTATATTGAACAGGAGGGGAGAGAATGGGCAGCCTTGTCTAGTTCCAGTTTTCAGGGGAATTGATTCCAATTTTTATCCATTTAGGAGTATGCTGGCTGTAGGTTTCTCATAGATGGCTTTTACTATTTTGAGGTATGTTCCCTGTATGCCTAGATGTTCAAGGGTTTTTATCAAGAAGGGATGCTGGATTTTATCAAAAGCTTTTTCTGCATCTAATGATATGATCATGTGGTTTTTGTTTTGACATCTGTTGATGTATTTAATTACATTTATGGTTTTACGAATGTTGAACCAGACTTTCATCCCAGGAATGAAGCCTACTTGGTCATGGTG
>NW_007062047.1:309346-316670 GCF_000164805.1 Carlito syrichta
CATTTGTTTCCAGGTATCTTTTGATCTCTATTTTGATGTCATCATTGACCCAGGAGTTATTTAGCATCATGCTGTTAGTGTCCATGTCTTGTGGGTTTTGGGGGGACTTTGTTGGTGTCAATGTTTATTTTTATTCCACTGTGGTCCGAGAAGGTGCATGGTAGAATTTCAGTCCTTTTAAATTTGCTTATACTTGATTTGTGTCCAATTACGTGGTCGATCTTAGAATATGTTCCATGTGGTGATGAGTAGAATGTGTATTCTGTGGTCTTTGGATGGAGTGTTCTATAGGTATCAATTAAGTCCACTTGGTCCAGAGTCTCATTGAGGTTCCGGATCTCCTTGCTGATTTTTTGTCCTGATGATCTGTCTAAGGTTGTGAGTGGTGTATTAAAGTCCCCAGTTATTATGGTGTTAGAGTCAATGTCTTTCTTTAGTTTTCCTAGAAGTTGCTTTATGAATGTTGGTGCGCCTATGTTGGGTGCATATATGTTTAGGATAGATATTTCTTGTTGATGGAGTGAACCTTTTATCATTATGTAGTGGCCCTCTGTATCTTTTTAAATTTTTGATAGCTTAAATGGTATTTTGTCTGAAATTAGGATCGCGACTCCTCCTTTCTTTTGTGTTCCATTCGCCTGAAAATTTGTTTCCCATCCTCTTACTTTGAGTCTGTGTGTGTCCTTTCTAGTGAGATGGGTCTCTTGAAGGCAGTGAGTGTCCTTCTTAAGCCACACAAGCGCAGGCTCTGTTCTTCATGGGTGGATGCTGAAGGCAGTTGGGTGTCGCCGGCCAGTGTGAGTCATCCTTGGTGAGCAGCTCGGACTCACTTCTCCTTCTCCTGTGCTGTGGAAATGGGGGCTTTGGTGAGGGTTGGGGTCAAGGTGTCTCTGGACTATGTGACCTTTCCTCGAGACTTTTGATCCCGGCTCTGCCACATAGTGTATGACTTTGGGTGATTTTCTCTCTGCTTCAGTGTCCTTGCTTAAATGCTGATACTATAGAGAACTTAGCAATGTGACTCAGTGAACAGGAACACAGTCCTCTTGACTTCAGGATGCCCAAGGCCGCCTCAGCTCCCAGGATGACCTGAAGACATGTCCAGACCACTCATGTCCCTACTTCTGAGCTCTCGGGGTTATTTGCATGTGTACTGGGGCGTCCTCAATTCAGATATGCTCCTTGGTTTCTTGGGTTCTTGGACACTGGTGGGCTCTGTCTTGAATGCTGAGAGGGATTGGAGTGCTCAAGCTCTGTAAAGCGGTAAGCTCGTGGTGCTCATGCATGAGTGAATCCTGACATTAATTCAGCGGACAGCCAGGATTTTGAAAGATTAAATAGCATATGAGAAAGAAACATTCATAGCTAGAGAAAGTAGTGTTTTGTGAAAGTGTAGAAAATGAGTCATGTTGTATAGCTAGCGTATTTCTTACATAAAAGTTATTAGAATCAAAACAGAGTCACTAATGTTAAAAAAAAAAAACAAAAAAACCTGGCAAATTGAGCCAGGGAAGTCCATGAAGAGATGGAGTTCAGGCTTGATGCCTGGTCACAAAAATCGTCGCAAAGGACTCTGCAGAAGCCACAACCTCACACAAGGGTCACCGCAACTTCACATAAAAAACATTTTCACAAGGATATCTGCCAGCCTCTGCCCATTCCACTGTGACTGCATCACTCTTGTTACTGATCTCAGTGTTCAAATATAATCCCTTCAAAACAATCATATTATCCTATGTTCCTTTTAGGTGTCATCTCTCACCTCCCTGAATACATGCATAGCCTATGACAGCATGAGCATCCCTGGCACAGTACTCTACAGCATAAGTATTCCTAGCACAATACTCTCTATGGCATGAGAATCCCAGTACAATATTCTCTACGGCATGAGTATTCCCAGTGTAATACTCTACAGCATGAGAATCCCAGTACAATACTCTCTAAGGCATGAGTATTCCCAGTACAGTACTCTCTACAGCACAAGTATTCCCAGCACAATATTCTATGGCATGAGAATCCCGGTACAATACTCTCTATAGCATGAGTATCCCCAGTACAAAACTCTCAATGGAATGAGTATTCCCGATACAATACTGTCTATGACATGAGAATCCTGGTATAACACTCTTAAGGCACAAGTATTCCCAGTGCAATGCTCTACGGCATGAAAATCCCAGCACCATCCTCTCTATGGCGCAAGTATTCCCAGTACAATACTCTCTACAGCATGAGTATTCCTAGTAAAATACTCTATGGCATGAGAATGCTGATAAAATACTCTCTGTAGCATGAGTATTCTTGGAACAATACTCTCTACAGCAGGAGTATTCCCAGTACAATACTCTACTGCTTGAGAATCCCAATACAGTACTCTCTAAGACATTAGTATTTCCAATACAATACTCTCTACAGCATGAATATTCCCAGTACAATACTCTATGGCATGATAATTCCAGTTCAATACTCTCCATAGCATGAGTATTCCCAGTATAATACTCTGTACAGCATGAGCATTCCCAGTGTAATACTCTATGGCATGAGAATCCCAGTACAATACTCTCCAAGGCATGAGTATTACCAGTATGATACTCTCTACAGGACGAATATTCCCAGTACAATACTGTCTACAGCATGAATATTCCCAGTACAATGTTCTTTATGGCCTGAGAATCTTGTTACAATGCTCTCTACGGTATGAGTATTCCTAGTACAATATTCTCTAAGACACAGGTATTCCTGGTACAATCCTCTCTAGGGCATGATTATACCTGGTATAATACTCTCTATGATGTGAACATTCCTGCTACAATACTCTCTACAGCATGAATATTCCTGTTACAATACTCTCTATGGCACAGCATTCCCATTTCAATACTCTCTATAGCATGAGAATCCCATTAAAATACTCTCTACAGCATGAGTATTCATGGCCCAATACTCTTCATTGCATGAGTATTTCAAGTACAATACTCTCTGTGGCATGGGTATCCCTGTTATAATGCTGTATGGCAGGAGTACCTCATCATAATACTCTCTATGGCAGGAGTATCCCCATTATAATACTCTCTATGGCATGAGTATTCCTGTTACAATACTCTCCACAGGAGTATCTCATTACAATACTCTCTATGACAGTAATATCCTGTTTCAATACTCTTTGATATGAGTATCCCAATTATGATACTCTCTACAGTAGGAGTATCTTATTACAATACTCTACAGTAGGAGTATCCTGTAACAATACTCTGTAGCAGGAGTATTCTGTTACAATATTCCCTATAGCAGGGGTATCCCATTACAATGTTCTCTACTGCAAAAGTATTTTTTTTACAATACTCTATGGCACGAGTATTCCTGGTACAGAACTCTACATCAGGAGTATCCTGGTACAATACGCCATTTCCAACTGAACATCTTTTTCAGAGAGCCCCTCTCTGTTATTTTGGTTGACATTCTGTGAGTTGCCATCAAAAAAGTTGGCAAAACACAGTTTTAAAGGGTTCAGATAAAATAAAAACTTGCTTTAATTCTACAAAAGCAAAGTAACAAAAAAATATTCTCAGAGCGCAAAACCAGCACGCTCCGGCAGCTGGTGGGCGGCTCTGCGGCCCTGGTCTCTGCTCCTCTGTGTGCCCAGCCTTGTCCCCATTCCAGCCCTGCCACAGTCACATGACCCGGCTGATGGCACAGAGCAGATGAGAGGCAATGGGTCGAAAGCTGTGAACCTGAACTTGCACCCGCCCCGTGTTCTGCTATCGGAGGAAGACACATCCAACCAAGACTGTTGGAGAGCAAAGATCACATAGAAGAGAGGACTGATTCTGGGGCCCCAGTTGAAGGTACCTGGAGCTGGCAACAGAGAACCAACTGCCCTGGAAAAGGCCCCACTGCCTGGTGGAGCCAGCCCCAAGGCCCGGCCTGCACTCATGACATAATCACTGTCATCTGTGTGTGGTGGGGCTGCCGCTGTTTGCTATGGCGCCTTTGTGCACGGCAGGGGACTGATAAGCCACGCAGACACTCTGTCATGAGTACAGTCGTAATCTTCAGCATTGTTATCATAAAATATGCACCTACTTTTCAAAGACAGCTCTGTGGCTCTCATGGGAAGCACTTCATCTTCACATTTCTCATTGTGCTGGGTGCGACAGGCAGGGCTGTCACCAAGGGCCGGCTGCAATGGAAGTAGACCCTCTTGAGTTACTCAACAGGGTCTGTGGCTAAGAAACGTGGCTTCGGCCACTCAAGAATCCTTCCTGCCAGAACTGCTGTCTTCCAGAACGCAAACTCCTGCCTATGCTTCTACCGTGATTTTCATAAAAGTTCCCATGGGATATCAGCTTGAATAATTAGAATTGACATTTTGCTTGCAAGCAAAATAGAGGCCCTTTCCTCAGGAAACCACAGTGACATTAATATCCGCCGAGAGCATTCCGCCCTCCAAATAACCCGATTTGTTTTTCCCTAAATTTGCATTTTCATTTGATCATTAAAGACACATTTTGCTTTGTAACAGGAAACTCAGGGTTCTCTTGGCCAGTCAAGGTTGGCCTGTTGGTTATTATGGCAGGATCCTGGGACCACTTGCTCCCTGGGCATCCGTTTTCAGGGACCAAGAATCAGTGCCCACCCTAGCTGTCAGAGAAGTCATGGAGAGTGGTAGAGTGGGAGTAGAGAGGGGAAGCTTCAGAGTTGTTTTGCAGAAGCCATATCAGTGGATAAAGAAAGCATCCCTGTCTTATTAAAGAATCGGGCACCTGTGCGTTGAGAAGGAGAGACCAGCAAAGCCCTCAAAAATCACCTCTGGGGAGAGCAAACCTTCCCCCTGTTAATGTTTGAATCAAAACCACCCCCAGTACCCTGAGTCCTGTGGGTCGTGGAGAAAATGAGCTGTGACCCACGAGTGTGTCTGGCTTGTGGCCCTGAACGAGGGCGTGTTTGTTCAGGTGGGCACCAGCCATGGGCTGATCTGTGTTCTGGGCGCTGGGGAGATACCTCGAATAAGGTTCAACTCTTGCTTCAAGGAGCAGCTAGTTCACAACCATTCAGCATGTGTGTCTCTGTGACCCCAGGGAAGAGGTCTGTGTGGGCTTCTGGTGGCCTAATTTCAATACCCGATGGGTCTCCTTCTACGCTTAAAATGTTTCTGATTCCTTAAGAGCTTGGTCATTGTTTGTGTCATTTGGTGCTTTTACTTTAAGTTGTTTGAGGTTTGTATTTGGCACAGATAGATATTCAATAACAAATACTAGTTCCATGAATGTAGAAACAATTGGCTTGTAAAAATGCCTCAAAACAAGCGATCTGCTTGTCTGACAGGATTCACGGATGACAGCGCATGTATTTGTATGTGTGCACACCAAAATACTTACAGGAACCTGATCTAATGTATATTTTTAAGAACATAAGTACTTTTTCAGCTAAGGATCTTAGGTTGACTTGAATCAAATTTTGACTTACATTTCCCCTAGTGCTTAAGGCTTGGTTTGAAGCTTAAACGCTTGGGCTCAAAGTACTTCAGCTTTTGACAAAATCCTTTGGATTCCATCAAAATAGTAGATTAAATATGCTTACCTCAATCCCCTGCCTCACAGAAAGGAGCTGCAAATCTATTTTAATGAGTGTTTCACATAAGTCTTTCCTTGAGAAATGATTAGTAGGGAAGTTCAAGATAATCAATGTTCGCCAGAAAAATAAAACATTTGTAATGAATTTAAAATAAGATTTGTTTTCATTAGGATATTTCCATTAGCTTTTAAATCCTGAAAATTACAGAGAAGTAAAATTGTTAAAAAATATTTTTGCCCTTGTGGCACACTTGTGTTTTTTCTTTTATGTTGGTTGTCATGTGTCTCTGTGTGTTGTTATACTTTTATTATGTTTATGAAACAAGGGGAGCACTCATACTAAGAGAGCTCACTGTTTGGTGATAGATCATCCCATTATCACCGATGCTTGCAGTCAGCAAGTGATACGCATTTGCAGCACTGACATTTTTGTTGAGAGATTCTTTTTACTCTAAGTGACTGGAATCATTCAACCTCACACAATTCATATGTGAAATATATGTGAATTCATATTTAAAATAATCAATAGAAATATTTCCTGAACATGGATGTGATTCGTCATGATGTATTCCAAGAAAACCTTCTCCCTATGGGGAGACCAATGGTTGGACGATCAGGTAGAATAACATAACTGTAATACATTGGAGCTGGAAAGAGCCAATATCATCCACGTTCTTCACTGTATACAGGGGATTACGTGTCTCAGGAAGGTTTAGTATCTGTTCGTCCCTCTAACCTCACATGCCAAGACAATTCCAGAAATGTGGAACTGGGAGATGGCTGTGGAGACACTGACACTTAACTGCCCTGTTGAGTCTTTTACCAGTCACCTATGCCCTAGCCAGAGCATGGTCAAGGGCAATGTGTCGGGCTGCCTGCGGAGTTAGGGGGAGAGGTTGTGGTTAACGTGAAACACTGGTGTGTTCTCTGTCACTCACGAGATACTCGTGATGCTGGGAGCCCATGCCAGAAGCTAAACCAACAGGCAGGAGAAGATGGGACGGGAACAGCTAATACCCATGTGACATGCTAAGGCCCTGCTGCCAAACATTGACTGAAGAATCAAACTTCTAGCTATGCCTGCCGGTGATGGTTCCTCAGAGTCAGAAGGTTCACAGCCGTGTGCCACCCAAATCGTGGACAGAATAACCCAGACTAGTCCCAGGCCTGTGGGTGTCATTACTGAGCTGCTGAGACAGGCCCCAGCTCATGGTCAACTATGATCACATTGCAAGAGCTGCCTTCCAGGAGGTTGGCTGCTGAAAGACGCTTCTTCAAGGGGAAATTTCATATGGAAAACAGCCAGCATTCACGGGGCTGGCCGACTCTGTTTCTCGGGATAGGAGGCAGTGTGGGGAGGCAGAAAGGCCCAGACCCTCGAGGGAAACAAGCCCAGGTGGACTTAGCTCCGCTTCGTGGGGTTTGAGCCAAAAGGGGTAATGATGCCAGTCTTTCAGCATGACTTTGAGAACTAAATGCAAGTATACACAAGGCACGTAATAGGTGCCCAGGGAGGGGCTTCCTTGCCAACCCTCCTCCTACCACGTGAAGGAGCATACTGTGGCACCTTGGCTCTCACCCTGAGCCTTCATCAAAGATCATGCAAAAGCATCATAAATTAGTGTCATTTTTGGCCAGGCGCAGTGACTCACGCCTGTCATTCCAGCATTTTGGGAGGCTGAGGCAAGAGAACTGTCTGAGTCCAAGGGTTCGAGACCAGCCTGAGCAAAGTAGGTAGACTTGTCTCCACAGTAAAT